>NC_133324.1:92635133-92810133 GCF_042186555.1 Aquarana catesbeiana | reverse complement strand
CTGGATGAACCAGATATGACCATCTGGAGTCAGGTAAATTATTTTAACAAATATTTACTGTACTAATATTAATGATGTTAACTGGATGTTATAATTGTCTAAAATAATTTGGCACTCAAAATTGTGTATACATATCAGTTGACAGTAGTGGCTAAATATGTTTGGCACCTGCTTGAAATAATTAGGGTGTCTGATTAGACTCTTTTATTAAAGAGATGTATTCACATTGAATTTGCTATTCATGAGAAGCAAACTGTGTGTCATTGATGAACCCAAAAAAATATACTCAAACTATTGTCCTTTTTTTATACACAGGATGAGTCCATCCAGGAGGAATGTGGGGAAAGTGGCAGGCAGGAGGAGACCGGGCCCATGGACAGCCTGGAGGAGGCCGGATTCACCATCATCCTGGAGGAGGCTGGGCCCAGTGTCAGGCAGGAGGTGGCTGCTCCCAGTGAGGTGGCTGCTCCCAGTGAGGTGGCTGGGCCAAGTGAGGTGGCTGGGCCAAGTGAGGTGGCTGGGCCCAGTAGGAGCCTGACCGAATCCCAAGTGCCTCCCCTCCACCTTCCCAAAAAAAGGGCCAGGAAGGGGATGGTCACACAGGACGCATCCCTGCGCCTCATGCAAGAGGCCACCCGTTTTTTAAGGAGCCCCCCCGAAGCGGAAGAATCCTATGGCTGCTACTTAGCCAGCAGGCTTCTTCAGATGGATTGGGAGCAGCGCCTCATTTGTGAGCGCCTATTTGGGGAAACAATCCATAAGGGGCTGCAGGGCACGCTAACACATAACACCCAACTACATGAGGCAGCCCCCCCTCCTCCTCCTCCTCCTCCTCCTCCTCCTGCCACAACTGAAACACCACAGCCACAGCCTCCAAAGAAGGCTACAGGGAAGGCTGCAGGGCAGCGTGGAGGAAAGGCTGCAGGGAAGAGAAGAAAGTGATGACCTGGGTTCAGTCTGGTCTGACAGAAGACGCAGGCTGTTGTAGGACCACAGTCTGGGGACATCTAGATCATCTGCTGGTGCTGTTGATCTCTGGGATTCTTGGACCAGATTGTGCTCCCTCTTATATGGACTCCGCAAGATCCCAATTTTCTGGTACACCTACTTTTTCCAGCGTTGACTTCCTCTTTATTTTATTTTGACCATGAATAAATGGATCTTTTTTGAGTTTAGCAAAAGACTTTATGTGTTTTCTTTTAAATCATTGATTTTACACACAATGTTAAATTAACAAGGGACAACAATCTCATTGAGTTTGGAAAAAACACACCAAAAATACATTACTAATGTTAATAATGTTAAAGTGGTAAGTCTTGAAAATAAAAAAATTTACATAACCAAAAACGGTGCTTTGGGTTAACTTTATCTAAAAACTAAAAAATAATCACTATAAAAAAAAAAAAGAATAATGGGTTCTTTGTGGTAACTTTACAAACCTAAAAAAAAAAAAAAAAAAAGGGGAAAAAGTATTATTAGTATGGAAACATTGTTTTTAAAATGCATACTATATCATTCATGAGATCAAAGAGAAAAAGAATCCAGAAATCAGTTTGGGAGAACTCTGATTATGAACAGCAAAACACCTTCGTTCTTTAGAGCATTCGTAAAGAAGAAATAAAATGCGCTGCATTCAACGATCACAGATTTTGCAGCGTGATGAATGTGCTACCTACAATACGAACACTAGTTTTACTAGACCGAGTGCTTCCGTTTAGTTTTTGCTTATGAGCATGCGTCGTTTTTTTGTCCGTCGGACTAGCATACAGACGAGCGGACTTCGGGGTCCGTCGTAGTTACGACGTAAAGATTTGATGCATGTTTCAAATCTAAAGTCCGTCGGATTTGAGGCTAAAAAAGTCAGTTGAAAGTCCGGAGAAGCCCACACACGATCGGATTACCAGCCAGCTTTAGTCCGTCAGCGTCCGTTGGACTTTTGTAGACGAAAAGTCCGACCGTGTGTACGCGGCATTAGTGCATTGATGGGACTGTGGGACATGATGGGACTGTGACGTCATAAGGGGCGGGGTCACTGGGTGACATCACCCGGTGACCACGCCCCATCCCTTTATAAGTCGTTGTGGACCGCGCACACGGTATTACAGCGGGAGAGAGCATCGCGTCAACATCGGTAGAAGAGAAGAGGGAAGAAGATGGCGGAGAAGACCTGGCCACCGCTAGCAAAAGAGCAGGCAAAAGAGCAGAAGATAACGGAGGAGCCTGGAAGAAGATACCGGAGAGCGCGGAGAAGAGGCCGGAGAGCGCGAAAAGGGGACCCCCGAAGTCGGAAGAAGACCCCCGGAGCTGCTTAATAAATTACTTTAAAAACCTGTCTAGTGTGTTTTTTTATTGACACTTTTTTTTCCTAGGCGAATGAGTAGGGGTACGATGTACCCCATACTCATTCACATAGGGTGGGGGGCCAGGATCTGGGGGCCCTCTTATTAAAGGGGGCTCCCGGATTCCGATAAGCCCCCCGCCCACAGACCCCGACAACCAACGGCCAGGGTTGTTGGGAAGAGGCCCTTGTCCTCATCAATATGGGGACAAGGTGCTTTGGGGTGGGGGGCCGCAGGGCGCCCCCCTGCCCCAAGACACCCACCACCCATGTTGAGGGCATGCGGCCTGGTACGGTTCAGGAAGGGGGGGGCGCTCGCTCGTCCCCACCCCTTTTCCTGACCGGCTGGGCTGCATGCTCGGATAAGGGTCTGGCATGGATTTTGGGGGGACCCCCACGCCGTTTTTTGGCGTAGGGGGTGCCCCTTAAAATCCATACCAGACCGAAGGGCCTGGGATGCTCTTGGAGAGGGAACCCATGCCGTTTTTTTATTTAAAATTTGGCATGGAGTTCCCCCTCAAGATTCATACCAAACAGTGCCTGGTATTGGCAGGGATCCAAGTCGGATCCCCGTTCATTGAAAGTCAGACGCGTGTTCCCCCCTCCTTTAGATTGGATACTGGGCTTCTATGTCTGTGTATAAAATAGTGTCCTGGAACACCACGGGTCTGAACTCTAAGATTAAGAGGTCACTGGTGTTCCAGTTTTTGCAAAGACAGTCCCCTCATATATATATTCTCCAGGAGACCCATCTGACGGGGGGGAAGACCATGAGTCTTTGTAGACCCTGGGTGGGCCACTCATATCACTCAACCTACTCAAATCTCTCAAGAGGAGTGAGTATACTGATACGTAAATCCCTACCCTTTCGCCTATTGGCGCTAGAAGTAGACCCTGGAGAGTGGTATGTTATCATCCACGCAACTATCATGAATCTGGAGGTGGTTATTGTAGGACTGTATGTTCCCCCTCCTGCCTCAATTTCTTTCCTTTATCAGTTAGTATCTAAACTCTTACAGTATGCCACCAACAACATACTGCAGCTGGGGAACTTTAATATGGTCCCGGACCCTGGAATGGATAGACTGTCCCAGACGTCTGGCTCTGCCACTGAATTGAAGGCGTGGGTGAAAGCGTTCAACTTCACGGACATCTGGTGATGGAGACACCCCCAACTGAGGGCATTCATTTGCCACTCGGCCACTTACAAAACGTTTTCCAGGATTGATTTGGTCTATTCTGGGGGGTCTGTCCTTTCTAGGATAAGAGACATCACTATCCTGCCTAGGGGGGGTCTCGGACCATGCCCTGGTCTCCCTGCAGCTTGGGTTGTCGTGCCCACCATTGGAGGTTCTGGTTATCCGACTCGAGGGTGGATATCCCATGTAGAACTGATATGATGCCCTTCTGGAACTCATGAGACACGTCCCTGTCACCTGGGATGCATTTAAAGTCTGTATGAGGGGCAACTTTCAGGCGCACTTTGGGAACATCCGTAGGGGGGCTCGCAGGGAATTGCAGGAAGCCGAGGCCTGGGCTGAGGCGCTGGAGTCGGCCTATATTAGGAACCGTACCCCTCGGGCATACTCCTCATTTTGGGAGGCCCCGAGGGATGTGTCCCTTATCCGTATTTCCACTACAAAAATACACTTGCCCCATTAGAGCCAAAGGATTTTTGAACAAGGAGAGAGGAGTGGTCACCTGCTGGCCTGGTTGTCGCGGGAACACCCCTCCCCAGTGTCCATTTCCCGAATTCTGTCTTCTAGTGGGGAGATTCTAACAGACTCTACTCAAATTAATACCCGGTTTGCTACCTACTACCAGGAACTTTACAGCCCTAGGGTACAGTTTACCAACAAGAGATGCGTGCGTATTTGGAGCAGGTGGACTTGCCATGCCTTAATGATACTGCTAGGGAGAAGTTGGATAGCCCCCTGACCCTTAAAGAGATCCAAGTGGCAGTTAAATCTCTGCAGAGTGGGAAGACGCTGGGCCCATATGGGTACCCAGTGGAATTCTATAAACAGTATGCGGATGGTCTCCTGCCCACCTACCGTGAAGTGCTTGTGAAGGCACTTGAGCTTGGCAAGAACCCCAAGGTGTGCTCCTCTTACCTGCCAATATCTCTTTTAAATGTTGACTTAAACATACTGTCAGGTCACCTTGAGGCTAGGTAACAGATGCACACCGTTGGGATCAGGAGTGCACCGCAAGGTAGTGGACCTTGTGGCTGACTGTTGCGGATGGGAGTCAAGGTGGTAAGGAAGGCAGGGCCGCTGGAACACCAAGACGGATCCCACCGGGGTTAGAGCGTAAGATTCCCTAGGGCGCGGAGTTTAAGAGCCAGCAGGTGTTCACCAGAGCCTCTAGTGGTTAGGATGGACTGGGCTGCAACTGGCTCCAGGTCACGACCCCCAGGGGCCGCAGCTCACGCCCACAGTAGGCAACAGGAGGATAAGGATAGTAAGTGAATAAGCCAAGGTCAGGGACACAAGCAGACAAGGACAACAGAGTACACGCCAACGGTTCAGGGTCACAGGCAAACAGGGATAGTCGGGGAGACGCCAAAGGTCAGGGTCACGAGCAGACAGGAATAGTTGAGAACACGCCAAGGTCAGTAACAGAAATAAACATAGAGCACACGGCAAGCAGGAACAGGAAGCCAAACACTCAAAGCATGCACAATGGTTGATTAGCACTGCTGGCGTGCAGTGCACAGATTAATATAGTGTTCCCTGATAGGGCCTGGGGTGGGGCCATGCTTAGAGGAGAGGTTATAAAACCAGCCAGGTGTGAGTGGCTGGCCTCTTAGTCTGAACACATGAGGAGCAGGTAAGCTGACAAAGAAAGATTACTGCATAACCATGACAAATACTTGCTAAAGTACTGGCCGGCAGATTGAATTCAGTAATCACGGCCTTAATTCATCTTGACCAATCTGGGTTCATGCCGGGCAGAGGGACAGATATAAATATACGTAGACTGCTGACACATATGGACAGAGTGCGGCCTCTTAGTCTGAACACATGAGGAGCAGGTAAGCTGACAAAGAAAGATTACTGCATAACCATGACAAATACTTGCTAAAGTACTGGCCGGCAGATTGAATTCAGTAATCATGGCCTTAATTCATCTTGACCAATCTGGGTTCATGCCGGGCAGAGGGACAGATATAAATATACGTAGACTGCTGACACATATGGACAGAGTGCCGGAGGACAGCCTAGGGGTTGTGGTGTTCTTGGATACCGAAAAAGCATTTGATTCGGTTGAATGGAAGTTCATCTGGGCTGTCCTCTGAAAATTTGGGTTTGGGCCGATATTTATTAAATGGCTACGCATGATTTGTGCCTCCCCAAGAGCCCGGGTGAAAACTAATAATTCAATCTCACAGGCTCTCGCCCGGGCTGTTTGCACTGGCAGTGGAGCCCCTGGCATTGCGGATACAGCCTGAGTCTGTGGTTTGGGGAATCCAGACAGGGGTGGTGGAGGAGAAAATGTCTTTATATGCAGACGATACTATCCTGTATTTAAATGATGTCTCCTCCTCACTCCCAGCAGCCCTGCAGTTGGTTAATGAGTTTGGGTCATATTAAGATGTTAGAGTAAACTGGGATAAATCTCTAATCTACCCCTTGAACCCCGCCAGACCCAGACCACCCATGCAGAGCCCGCTTGTTTGGGTGGACAGCTTCAAATATCTGGGGATACGTATGGGTGGGTCGGTTGCCAGGTATATGGATCTTAATTTGACTCCCCTACTAGCACAGTTCCTGAAAAGTTGCACAGACTGGGGGTCGCTCCCTCTGACCCCGGTAGGTAGAGTAAATTTAATAAAGATGGTCTTCCTCCCCAAATTTTTGTATGTTTTTAGAAACAGCCCACTCCTGATCCCAGTTTCCTACTTCAATAAACTAAAATCCATAGTCACCTCCATTTTATGGTTGGGCAAGGTGCCAAGGTTGGCATTGTCCACACTACAGTTGTTAGTGGGATAGGGCAGGTTGGCTCTCCCCAACTTTCAGCAGTATTATTTGGCGGCCGTACTAGTGACGGCCCGCTGGTGGATCTCGCAGCCCAGGGACAACCCGGCAGTGACCTTGGAGGCAGCGATCCTGGGATCATATGCCGCACTCAGTAACTTAGTGTTTTGCGGGGTTAAGGCCCACCCCAATTTGACAACCCTAATGCGCACAACTATTACGGTTGGGCACCGAGCCAGGGCAATCTATCGTTCCCCAAGTATAATTTCTCCCATACACCCTTATGGGGTAATCCTAATCTTCCTCATCTGCGTAGTGTGCCAGACCCACAGATATGGGCAACCAGGGGCATAGTGGGGTTGAAGCATTTGGTGACAGAGGGCATGTTGAGCACATTCCCAGAATTTAATTTTAATTTAATGTATAATCTACCCAATTGGATGTTCTTCCGCTTTCTACAGGTGAGACATGCCTTTCAACATCAGTTTCCCAGTGGTGTCACCCTTGAGTCGGACCCGGCAGAGCGATTGTTGACCACCAAAGTCCTGATAACCCCCCTATCCACAATATATTTTCACCTATCGGCTTCCATGCCCACTAAATTAAATAAAGTCTTTGCGAGATGGAAACAGGATTTGCCATCTCTCGAGGAGGAGGATTGGGAGAACTGCGTCTCTTCCTATATTTCAAATATGATCTCTGCTAGAGACCGCTTCCTACAGTTAAAATTTCTACACCAGGCCTACTATACACCATGAAGGTTGGCTGCTATATACCTGAACAGGTCCTCAGCCTTGTTTATAGCATACTCCTATATTAGGGAGATATCATTGAGATGGAAATCCGGGGCATCGCCCACCATTACCACCTGGAGGAATACCCTGAATGCTGTATTGCCTCTGTACAAGATAACGTATATTAACAAAAATTGTCCAAGTAAGTTTGACAAGATATGGTCCTCCTGGATAGATTCCTGGGGATCCCTGCCACTAGAGGTATCTCCACCCAGGACAGATGTGGACTCCTAGCTCAGCCCTTATTCGGTGGCAGGGAGGACCACGAACCAGGAACCGCTTATACATGTTTCCCCCCCCTTCCCTTCCCCTCCCTTCCCTTTCCCCCTCCTCACGCTCTTCTTATCCCTCTCATCCTGCTACTCTTTCCACCCTCCCTTATCCTCCCCCTCTGGGAAATCCTCATTAACACAACTATTCAGGACTCACTGGTTCGGGTGAGAGAGTTCTCACCAACCCCCTCCTCCAAACTTGGTTGAATGCTTGTCGGCTATTGATAGTACAATTACCAGTGAATAATATTTATGTACCATATTATTGCTCTGATTTATTTGCACTATGCTGTAAACTGACCTGCAAATTATGACTTTGAATAAAGTTTATCTTTTGTTAAAAAAAAACGCTGGCAACAAAAGTGAGTACACCCCTAAGTGAAAATGTCCAAATTGGGCCCAATTAGCCATTTTCCCTCTCTGGTGTCATGTAACTCGTTCACTCAGAACCAGACCTGGTCGACCGAAGAAGTTGAGTACACGTGCTCAGCATCATATCCAGAGGTTGTTTTGGGGAAATAGACATATTAGTGCTGCCAGCATTGCTGCAAAGGTTGAAGGGGTGGGGGGCCAGCCTGTCAGTGCTCAGACCATACGCCACACACTGCATCAACTTGGTCTGCATGGTGTGTTGTCCCAGAAGGAAGCTTCTTCTAAAGATGATGCACAAGAAAGCCCACAGTTTGCTGAAGACAAGCAGACTAAGGACATGGATTACTGGAACCATGTCCTGTGGTCTGATGAGACCAAGAACTTATTTGGTTCAGATGGTGTCAAGCGTATGTGACGGCAACCAGGTGAGGAGTACAAAGACAAGTGTGTCTTGCCTACAGTCAAGCATGGTGGTGGGAGTGTCATGGTCTGGGGCTGCATACGTGCTGCCGGCACTGGGGACCTACAGTTCATTGAGGGAACCATGAATGCCAACATGTACTGTGACATACTGAAGCAGAGCATGATCCCCTACCTTTGGAGACTGAGCCGCAGGGCAGTATTTCTTCATGATAATGACCCCAAACACACCTCCAAGGCGACCACTGCCTTGCTAAAGAAGCTGAGGGTAAAGGTGATGGACTGGCCAAGCATGACTCCAGACCTAAACCCTATTGAGCATCTTTGGGGCATCCTCAAATGGAAGGTGGAGGAGCGCAAGGTCTCTAATTAAATGGAAATTTGGTTGTACGCAGAGCACACAGCCAAATCTCCTGTTTCTAATAATAATAACAATTTCGTCTAATGATATAAATGTATCTCACCTTTTGATCATATGTCTTTCCTTCTGCCGTAGCTCATCCTCTGGTGTGTGCCCCATCCTCACAAACACACACAACACATCCTCCCATTATCATTCCAGCCAGACCAGACTCTCTCTGGCCCTCAGCCGTGAGAGCGTCCCTTTATTAACATATCAACAGGAAGTCCCAAAGCTCGAGGGTTGGGCTTCCAACAGCCGAACACCTCTTACAAAGCTTGTGACCTCACAAGAAATGAACACAGGATGTGAATGACCATATAAGGATTTAACACAACAAAATACATACAACCAAATAACGATGACTAGAGTTCCTCGTGCATGGGAGATTATCTGCAGGTGTACGTCATGGCACCCCAAACATGTTGATCAGGCATACCAGGGGAGACAAGAGCAAACAACCGCTAAACCGATAATGTCTTTGCAGAGCGAACACACCCCCACCAGACGATCGTTCTGTGCATTGCACAGGGGCCCTTTGCTGGCGGACATGTCCTCTCTCTGCAAACACCTCTCTCCAAACACCAGGAAGTTTTCCACTACCTAACAGGTCTCAACCAGCGTCAGTCTGCCCCAGTCAGCTCTTTAGAGCGTGCTGCGAGATGACAGACACTGGGAGACTCTTATGACAATACATTAATATAAAATTTTCCACAACACTAACATCCATGATGTCGTCATGGAAGAGTAGAAGAGGACTCCAGTGGCAACGTGTGAAGCTCTGGTGAACTCCATGCCCAAGAGGGTTAAAGCAGTGCTAGAAAATAATGGTGGCCACACAAAATATTGACACTTTGGGCCCAATTTGGACATTTTCACTTAGGGGTGTACTCACTTTTGTTGCCAGCAGTTTAGACATTAGTGGCCATGTGTTGAGTTATTTTGAGTGGACAGCAAATATACACTGTTATGCAAGCTTTACACTCACTACTTTACATTGTAGCAAAGTGTAATTTCCTCAGTGTTGTCACATGAAAAGATATAATAAAATATTTACAAAAATGTGAGGGGTGTACTCACTTTTGTGAGATACTGTATAGATATATACTTTTTTTTTTTGCTTTTTTTCACAAAAATGGAGTTACCCTTTAAGGAGCTATCACTGCTGAACCACCATCAAATCCTGCAATTTAATTCCAACGAAAAATTAATAAACAGCTGCTCAAATTGGGAGCTCTGTTGAAAATATGTCCTATCTAATATATGCAATACCATTTTTGACACAATCAAAGGGTTATTAAAACATAAATTGCTGTATTAAATATGTAAATTACCAATAGTTATGTGCAATAATAAATTTTTTTACACCAACATGAGGCCTCACAATTACTAACTACATAATTGTCACAACTGATCCAGCTCATACATATTCATACCATATGCAATGAATACACTATGCATAGTCATGTAAAAACATAAATATATAATTAGGTTAAGAACAAACCATAAACAATGTAAATCAATTACACATTACACTACCTTTCACTATACAAATAAGTAAAAAAAATGTATTCAAAATAAATTTTCCCTGAGAAACATGATTGAGATACATTCACATCATCAAGACATATTTTCTTAGATCAGTTTGAAAATATAAGGATTGGTATATACTGTTTGAACTGAAACCAAATAAAGCAACCCTTTTGCTTTGGAAATTTTTTACAGAAATTGCCACTATATGCAAACATTTCATTTTATAAATGTCTCATTAGTACATAATCAGTGGAAAATAACTTTGCTCCAGTCTGTCCCTAAAATCCAGTTATTCCCCTATTGGGTGTAACCATGCTGAACCTCACACAACATAAAGAAGTATAACTCATTCATCAAGGAGTCCTCTACCATTCCGGTGATGATCATGTGTCATTGTTCTCTCCATATGTCAGCACCAGAGGGAATGTCTACAGATGGAGATGAGAGCTGAGTTGTTGACTTTTGACAAAACAGCATCAGTAACAGCACAGAACAAAGGAGTGCCTTAGAAACAGATGAAGGAGCAGATTATGAAGGTATCACAATGCGTTACTGTTAGGGAATGGGAAATTTTCTTTATATCCAAAATCATGCTTCCCAGATTCCAGTCTGCAGCAGGGCTGTCTTTATTATTGACTGGACCCTGGGCAAACATTTTCTTGGGCCCCCTCTTCCACGCAATTTTGCTCTTCACATACTTTGAGACATACAATAAATATCAGCTAGACTCAAAATCAGTTTACTGATTCAGATCAGGCAGTGATTGTGATTGGTTGCCAGAGTTAACAGTCTATCATTACCGCTCACTGAGTGGCTGCTAGAGGTTACAGCACACATTATGACTCAATGTTATTTTTCTAGAGGTTACAGCACATGACTTCTGATTGTTGATTGGTTGCTAGAGATTACTGTACATCAATACTGCTCACTGATTAATTGCTAGAGGTTACTGAACATCTATACCACTCACTAATTGGTTGTTAGAGGTTACTGCACATTATTACTACTCACTGATTGATTGCTAGAGGTTACTGAACATCTATACCACTCACTAATTGGTTGTTAGAAGTTACTGCACATTATTACTGCTCACTGATTGGTTGCAAGAGGTTAATGCACAACATTACTGCTCACTGATTGGTTGCTAAAGGTTACAGAACATCATCTCCTCACTGCCTGCCTGCGTATTCACATGCACCAAAATTCAGGGTGCTGTGGCACCATGTTATTTTGAAAAAGGGTTCCACCTCCAATTTGCTTACTTTTGCAGAACAGGCTGATGTTAGGCTTAATGACCACAGTTGTAGGCAGGACTTTCAAGCATGCTCCCTTACCTCCCCAGTGGGCAGCATTCAGCAGAAGTAATGGTGGATGTGACCTCAGGGGGACATGATATACATATGAATGCCGCCTCTTTTTACATATAAATGCAGCGGTCCATGACTATTTACATATTAATGCTCTGTTATTTACATATCAATGCAAGTTATTTACATGTAAACACATGCTCTGCAGGTGAGTCTTCTGTACATGGCAATAGGGCAGAGCTGGGCAGCAGAAGTTTACACTGAGATATTGGGACACAGCACAGGACTAAAACTTCAAGAGATAAGGGAATTTAAACTGGGATAGTTGGCCAGTATGAGGCAGCTGCTTTGGGCCCCACTACAATGATGGGACCCAGGGCAGCTGCCCCTTTTGCCCTGCCTTAAAAACGGTCCTGGTCTGTAGTATGTGATTTCTCTAAAGCTCAGATTGTGGCATCCAAGAAGCCACAGTTAATGTGCTGTTGATACTGTATAAATATGTCTTACATAAAGATCCTGTTGTATCAATATGCAGAGGTCCCATTAAGAATCCACTATTAAAGCAATTTCAGTCCATTTCAGAATGTTGAACCTGCCCTTTGATCGTCAGTGCTATGCTGTTGGTAGGTGGGAAAAGTCCACACAGTCCATAGAGTCCTGCTAATGCTGGCTTGCATCTGGATTTTGTGAACATAAGTGGAATTTTGAACTAAAGTGGAGAGTTAATAACCAGGAGTTGTGCTTTTGACTGCTTGTGGTTGCAAGTGTTGTGTTTTTGATTTTTTTTCTCCTTATTTGATAAGTTTGCTATCAGTTTTTAAAATACGTTATTTCCTTCCTTTTTCTGACACTTTTTAAACAGCACATTTTTTTTCCTCTGCTAATTAAGGGGAGTGGTTAATTGTTCACAGGTGTGTATATAAGTGTCTATACAACTCCCTTTGGAGCTGGCTCCCTGCTAATGCTGGCTTGCATCTGGATTTTGTGAATATCTGTGGAATTTTGAACTAAAGTGGAGAGTTAATTACTAGGAGTTGAAATCAGGAGTTAAGGCAGGCTTCATTCCTCACATGACTGGGCTAATAATACTCCTGCCTATGCACTCTTTCGGAAAGACAGGGTAAAAAGGAAAGGTGGTGGGGTCTGTCTCTATGTGAGAAGGGATCTCAAAACGAGTGTGAATGAGGACCTAATTGATGGAGAGTATGGTGTGGCTGAAGCATTATGGGTGGAACTGCATATAGATGTGCATAGTTTAAAGTTAATCATTGGAGTTTGTAGACCACCCAATGTTAATGAGGAGGCGGAGACTCAGCTCCTTGCACAGATGGAAAGGGCTGCAAGGGCTGGGACGGTGATAATAATGTTCATATAAAGGAACATCTGGGTAGCAGTGACCATAACATGATTTCATTTGTTGTTAGCTGTAAGCAAAAAACACATACGGGAAAGATAAAAACACTTAACTTCAAGAGAGCAAATTTTTCCAAGGATGAGGGCTGCTCTCCAGGTCTTAGACTGGGAGGGAATATTAGCATCAATGGACACAGAACAGAAATGGGAATCCTTCAAAGTGACTGTTTGTGAGCTCAATGCAAAGTATATTCCCATGGGCAATAAGTTTAAAAGGCTAAAAACAAAACCTATGTGGCTCACGGCCAACGTTAAAAAAGCTATAAACAATAAGAAAAGAGCTTTTAAAAAATATAAAAATGAAGGAACACTATTGTTGTTCAAATGTTACAAAGATTATAACAGAATATGTAAAAAGGAAATCAAGGACGCAAAAATTCAAAACGAACGACAGATTGCAAAAGATAGTAGGACAAACCCTAAAAAATTCTTCAAATATATTAATAGTAAAAAGGTCAGGTCTGAGCATGTAGCCCCTTTACAAAATAATCTGGAGTGGGTGACTGGGGACAAAGAGAAGGCAAATTTATTAAATATATTCTTCCGTTCTGTGTATACAAAGGAGCATGGGGGAGCTTATGTCCATAATGGGGGTGATAGTGACACAGCCCCAAATGATTCACAATGGCTCAAAAGTGATATGGTCCAGAAATATTTAGACAGAATAAAGGTGGATAAAGCACCTGGACCAGATGGCATCCACCCACGGATCCCAAAAGAATTGAGCTCTGTCATTTCAAAGCCATTGTATCTAATTTTTAGGGACTCATTAATGACAGGAATAGTACCACTGGATTGGCGTAGGGCCAGTGTGGTGCCTATATTTAAAAAGGGAACAAAGTCTTTACCAAGTAACTATAGACCTGTTAGTTTAGTTTGTATAGTCGGGAAGTTACTGGAGAGTTTAATAAAAGACCACATAGATGAGTTCTTGCTGTAAAAAAATGTTTTAAGCAACAGACAGCATGGATTCATGAAAGACAGACGTTGTCAAACAAATCTAATTTCTTTTTATGATGAGGTAAGTAAAACCTTGGACAGATGGGTGGCTGTGGATGTGGTATACTTGGATTTTGCAAAAGCGTTTGATACAGTTCCCCACACACGGCTCATGTATAAGGTAAGGTCTACAGGCTTGGAAATATCAGTTTGTAAATGGATAGAAAACTGGCTAAAAGACTGAATTCAGAGAGTAGTAGTTAATGATTCTTACTCTGAATGGTCTAAGGTTATCAGTGGTGTACCCCAAAGTTCAGTGTTGGGACCCTTACTTTTTAATATCTTTATAAATGATATGGGGTCTGGGATTAAAAGTACCATTTCAGTCTTTACAGGTAACACTAAGCTATGCAGTGGAATAACGTCCTTACAGGATGTCTCCAATTTGCAAGCCAACCTCAATGCACTGTGTAATTGGGCGACTGTGTGGCAGATGAGGTTTTACATGGACATCAAAGATCTAAAATGCAGAAAATGATTAGCTAAACCACTCAAGTGCTTTTTTGACCTATTTTTCCTTTACATTGGCTTTTCAAAATAACAACCACAAGAAATATAAATATAAAATAAATAGTAATACAAGTAATATAAAAGTTGGATAAAAAGTTGAGTGCAACAAAACACTTGTTGGAAAAAGCACTTGAGTGGTTTAGCCAATAATGTTCTGCATTTTTGATCTTCATGGTCCATATAACCAGGGCAGTGGTAGGGAAGTGTCTTTTGCCTCTATACTGTGTGTCAAAAGGTGTCCCTCTTTATTGTTTCAGGAAGTTGGGGTGGGTATGAGCATACCTCTAGTCTCTGACCATCTCTTTAGCATACAAGTAGTCTCTGACCATCCCTTTTTGCACGTTTGCAATCTGACAGCTTCCTGTAGGATTACGTTCACTGCATATTATGAACGGCTCTTTGGTTATGTCAAGCGGCAGAGAGGGCCTAATCAAAATGGTCTGTCATATGTGGGACTTATCTGAACGGAGCTGCTGAATTTGTTGGTGCCTCATTCAGTGAATAAGTAAGTTATTCAAAATGTAATTAAATTAAATAGTAAAATTGGTAGCTCTAGAAAATATGTATAGACTTTGGATCTCGCTATCTTTATCCTTATGCATACCATTTGTGAAATCCAGGTATAAAGAGGTGGTGGACGCTTCAATCTCCCTAATCTCTGTTTCTCTATAGACTGTGTGGCCTCTTCCCTCCTACCAAAAGCATAGCACTGTCGATCAAAGGGCAGGTTCAACCTTCTGATACAGACTAAATCACTTCTATTGCTGCCCTTTTACAAGTCACTGCATCTACAGCTGTATCTCCTTAAAAGCACTTGTGCCACATTTGATATTTCTCTTAGCAAGATCCATTATCAAAGATCATAAAAAAGTAAGAAACGAAAAAGAGAAAAGGGAAGGACAGCATATGTAACTGAGCGTGGAACAAATACATCAAATCATTTAACTACTACAAGCCAGTCTAATATTTTTCCTTCACTGGCTTGGATAAGAAGGCATCAAAATGAAGACTGCTGTCTGCAGGACCCGCTGGTTGGACACCAAAGTCCTAATAAGCCTCTTCAGTTCTGCTTCAAGCAGTGATACCATTTTCTATGTGTTCTTTCTGTTGGTAAACTCTGGTAAAAACTGACCTACAGCAAAGTTCACAAAACATAAAGCATATATCAACTAAAGAATATATGTACAGCAAGAAAAAAAAAAGAAGGTTGGTTGTTCTAGTTATTTGTTGCTCTATGTGAGTCCCCATATCTACAAGGAATAAACCAGTCCAATGACACGCAGATGAATGTGAACAGGGATTTCAGCGAGAGTTATGATCAAAGTTCACTGCCGTCCATTACTAACAGTGTTTATTTCTTCCATCAGTAAATGCTCTGAATATTATGACTGAATTATTATCAACAACAGACATGAAAGATAGGCAGGCAGCTTTCTTCTCTGGAATACAAAGGGAAGGAAGAGACAGATGTTTCATTGTACGGCTAAGCAATGTAATCGGCTGCTAGCATTAAATAGCAACTGCAGGCAATGTGGGAAATCAGTCTGGGGGCTTCTAATCATTTTCAGGAGACAGGATACATATTCCACATCACTCCATTATTAATCTTTAAAGCGGGGGGTCAGCAACCTGTAGATCGAGGACAGGTGACTGGTAGATCTCGGTCTGGGTTTGCTGACCCGCCATTCCAGAGCACTAAACACAATGCAATGCAGAGAGACTACGTGTAAAGTTGGAGCTGTAGTAGGGAGCAAGAGCCGCATAAGCCGATGCCTCCTCTGTAGTGCCAGCTCCTGTCCCATGCGGAGTGATACCAACTGCACTCCACCTCTTATGCCAGCTACCAGTCTCCAGAGTGGTGTCAGGAGCAGGAAATAAAAGATCTGGTTAGTGTGAAGTAATATGTCGGGCATAATAGTATGGGTCTGCTTTCACACTGATGTGCTGTGGTTTACCCACACCGTGGATACAGTGCAGTGTACCTGCAGCTTTCCTGCCGGTTTGCTGTGCTTAGCCATAGACTTCAATTATATCCTGCTGTTTTACCACCCCCAACTTTACGTGTGGATGAGCCCTAAGGTGCCACTGCTGAATGCAACTAAGGGCTCATTCAGGTGCTGCTCCTCTGGAAAGCGATCCGAGTGTGCGTTGATAGGTGGTGGGGAGGCGATATGTTGCCTTCTCACTACCTGATTTAAACCCATGATTGCCGTGCATTGCACACGTTTGTGACACAGTAGTACTGCAATTAGACATTTAAATCAGGTGTGAGGAGGTGACACTGTGCCCGGTGATCTTTGACTTCTGCCATGTTATTCAGGTAGATCTCCAACTCTTTTTAAGGTTGCCTACCCCTGCTTTAAAGGGTGAATATAATCTTTTTTTGTTTTTTGAATCTTTATTCAACATTGAGAACATTGTACAGAAACAAAATACAAGGGCTACACCACAGTAATGCAAAAGGGGCACTCGTATTTACATACATATGTACTTACATAGGTCGTTAAAATGTCACATGTTGGAAGGGTAACTCTTCATCAATAGTAATACTTCTTCTTCTTCTTCTTCTTTTTCATTGCAGGTAAATAAAGGATTCCAAGCAGAAGCAACATGATGCCATTGAGTTCTTGACAAAGGAGGGGTGCATGCTGTCTGATATCTACTGAAGGCTACAAAATATTTATGGGAGATGACACATTGACAAGAGCAATGTGCACAGATGGATGAAGAAGTTTAAAGAAGGGGAAACCAGCATGGAAGACAAAGCATGAAGAGGGAGGCCATCAATGTTGGACAGCCTGCACCGCTTCATCGCCAGGAACTCAATGGCGGCACGTTGCTTCTGCTTGGAATCCATTAATTACCTGCAATGAAAAAGAAGAGTTACTAGAGAGGAAGACTTACTCTTCCAACATGTGAAATTTGAACAACCTATGTACAGTACTGTGCAAAAGTTTTAGGCTGGTGTGAAGAAATGATGTAAAGTAAAAATGCTTTCCAAATTTTATATTTTAATTGTTTATTTTTGTCAATTTACGTGAGCGAACAGAAGAAAAATTGGTGTGACTATCTCTTTTGACTTAAAACCTGCAGAAATTCTTACACTTGCACACTTTGTACACTGCACAAAGTCAGGGATTTTGGAGGATTATAATCAGGCGTATGATTTACCAATTATATCAAGCAGGTGCTAATGATCATCACGTTCATATGTAGGTTAAAACACGGTCAATAATTGACACAAAAACAACTGTGTAGGAGGCCTAAAACTGAGTGAGAAACAGCCAAACTCAGGTGGTACTAAGGTGAGGTTGTAGAAGACAGTTTCATATCATGGGTCATACACCATGGCAAGACTGAGCACAGCAACAAGACACAAGGTAGTTATACCGCATCAGCAAGATCTCTCCCAGGCCAAGATTTCAAAGAAGACTGGGGTTTCAGTATATGCTGTTCAGGCTCTTTTGAAGCAGTGGCATCAGCACAGAACAGGTAGAAACCAGTGGGACCCAGATACACCCATCTACTGTCCAGTGAAGTCTGGCTAAAAGTGGTCTTCATGGAAGAATTGTGGCCAAAAAGCCATACCTCTGACATGGAAACAAGTCTAAGCGACTCAACTATTCGTGTAAACATAGGAACTAAAAATGGCAGCTGGTGCTCTGCACTACAATTACTGTAGTTGCTTGAGTACAATGGGGTTTGTTCTATTTTATTTTATTTTTTTTTAAAAAGGAACTGCAGTCTTCTCACATAATTTTTAATAAAAACATCTTTGCCATTCTGAAACTTGTATTGTTTTCGGCATAATTTGCACAAACAAGAGGTTATCATACAGAATGTAATTAGTCCAACGTGTTCCAAAAGTAGATGACAAATGCAAGCCAGTAGGAGAAATTGATAGTAGAAAAAAAAAGTTAAGGTAAAAAGTTCAAAAAGTCTATTCAAAATTTGTATATTCAAAAACAAAGTTCCAACTGCATTGGTGACTGTGGTGCCCACAAAGAAGGATATCCGTGACTTCTGTGCTCCCCCTTTTGGCTCCCCACTCACCGGCTCCCAATACCCCTGCAGGGGTGACAGACACTATAAGATTCCAATGCCTTCCTCTTGGATGGTATCCCGTGGTTGCTGAAATATGGTTATCCTCTGTCCCAGGTTTCCCAGGTCAATCATCCATACACCTTCCACCACCACGTCCAAGAAGGGGAATCGCCAGAGAAAAAATCCTCATAAGAAAAGATATCACTTCATAGTGTAGTATAAATTAAAAAAGGCTTTATTAAAATGAACTAAACCCCATGTGGGAACAAGAATTAGTTCATTTTAATAAAGCCTTTTTTAATTTATACTACACTATGAAGTGATATCTTTTCTTATGAGGATTTTTTCTCTGGCAATTCCCCTTCTTGGACGTGGTGGTGGAAGGTGTATGGATGATTGACCTGGGAACCCTGTGACAGAGGATAACCATATTTCAGCAACCACGGGATACCATCCAAGAGGAAGGCATTGGAATCTTATAGTGTCTGTCACCCCTGCAGGGGTATTGGGAGCCGGTGAGTGGGGAGCCAAAAGGGGGAGCACAGAAGTCACGGATATCCTTCTTTGTGGGCACCACAGTCACCAATGCAGTTGGAACTTTGTTTTTGAATATACAAATTTTGAATAGACTTTTTG
The DNA here is from genome assembly GCF_042186555.1 of Aquarana catesbeiana. NCBI lineage: Eukaryota > Metazoa > Chordata > Amphibia > Anura > Ranidae > Aquarana > Aquarana catesbeiana. The sequence continues at coordinate 92,791,112 of NC_133324.1, read as the reverse complement.
AACTTTTTACCTTAACTTTTTTTTTTTTTCTTCTACTATCAATTTCTCCTACTGGCTTGCATTTGTCATCTACTTTTGGAACACGGACTAATTACAGAGTTGCACATGCATTTTTTTTTTTCCAAATATAAATTTTATTTTCAAAAAAAGGAAAGTAACAATCAAACAATAGCATTGTATTACATTCTCCAGTGTGTCATCCATTATACACAGTTGAAAACATATTTTGACCATAACAATAATCTGGTATTTGTGTCTATGAGTTCAAAATTACTGGTTGACATCCGGTTAACCAAGTCTGTGTTTACAGATATTACGAGACTGCGTCTACTACGTACGATGTATATTTCATTTCTAAGATGTTTTGAGGTTACGGTCATGTAGTGCCTCCAACTTGAAAACTAGAAATACAATAAATGAGGCAAATAGATTCCACTGAAGAACACTACAAAGTAAAGAAGCAAAGAAGAAAGTAGATAAGAAAGGGAAGAAAGAAGAGAGAGGCAGATAAGTTTTATGAAGAAGGGGGGGGGGGGGAGGGGGGGGTATTCGACCCAGGTGAACCGTCTGTTTTTAAATTGTTTTGTTCTATGTTGCCAGAAGGGCTATTCCCTCATCTGAAAGTATGAACATATTCCACAGCCTCCATGTCTGTGAATGTTGATCTTGTTTGTTTTGCGCCGTTTGAACCAGGTCCTCCAATCTCCTGATCTCTTCCACCCTGCGCAGCCACAGCCCTATAGACGGCGGGAGCGTCTGTTTCCACAGGAGAGGAATACATGCTTTAGCTGCGTTCAGCAAATGTCGTACTATCGATCTTTTATAGGCTCGAGGCGAGATCGTAGATGCATGAAGTAGAATTAGCGCCGGATCTTCACTTATTGTGTAATCCGTGAATTTTTGCGTTATCATACGGACTGTCGTCCAAAAATGATGCAGGAGTGGGCAAGACCAGAAGATATGGAGGAGCGTCCCCTTACTCGCTTGACACCTCCAGCATTTATCAGATGTATCCGGAAAGTATTCATGAAGTCTGCTTGGCGTGTAGTACCATCTAGTCAGTATCTTATAATTAAGTTCCTGTATTTTGGTGCATATAGATGATTTTAAGGAAAATGTGATAATCATTTGTATTTGGGCACTAGTAAATGTGCTTTGTAAGTCGTTTTCCCATGCACGTATGAACGTCAAAGCAGGTTGTTCCGAAGGGGAGTTAAGCAAAGCATATGTTTTGGATAGGACTTGAGGCAAATTTCCCTCGTCCTTACAATAGCTTTCAAAAGTCGTTAGGTCACGATTAAACTGTGGTGGGTTGGGGATCGTACAGAGAAAGTGATGTAGACGTATTGCAGGCCAGAATGGGAGTCGAAAATGGCCACTCTCTAGGGTTAGGGATTGTATGGATGGCCATTTGTTGTTTATCAAAAAATGAGAGGCACGATCTCTACCTGTCACACGAAGTGACTCAAATCCTAAACGTTCCAGGCCTGGAGGGAAACTTGGGTTACCCAGAATTGGGTATAGAGGTGAGCTGTCTGTGGATAAGGAGTTTGTCCGTATCGCGGCATATCCTTCCCTAAGTGACGTGCCAATTAGAGGATGCGATTTCAATGTCTTAGGTAGTTTGTCAAAGCACCAGACCGCTCCCTGCAGCGATGCCTCGGACTGTGCCTGTTCTAGTTGTATCCACAACTTGTTGTCGCCGTGCCTACACCAATCTATTATTCTGCCCAAATGTACTGCCCTATAGTAGTTTTTTAAATCTGGAAGGGCTAGTCCTCCACAATGTTTGGGGAGGGTGAGATAACTTCTACGTAGTCGAGGTTTTGATTTCCCCCATATAAATTGTATGAAAATAGAGTGTATTTGTTTAAAATATTGAAGCGGGATTTTAATTGGCAGGGTTTGGAACAAATATAAAAATTTCGGAAGTATGGTCATTTTAATTAGATTGCATCTACCAAACCATGAGTGTATCCCCTTGTTCCACTCTTCTAACAGCATTCTAGATTTAATTAGCAGGGGGGGAAAGTTAAGGTCAAAGGTGTGTCTTAGGTCCCTAGGAATCAAGGTCCCCAAATATTTGAGGGATGTATCTGACCATCTGAACTTAAATTTTGATTTTAAGGAGCTCAGTCTGTTTGGCTGTATATCAATTCCCATGGCTTCTGACTTATCAGCACATGCATTTTATATATATAACTAATAGCACCCAATGGTTAGCACTTGCAACTGATTGATACTTCACACTTACCCATTATATGCGGATGGGATGTTATTATATTATTTTTTTCACATTTTTCAATTTTGTGATGGTATTAATTAATGTATGAGCATTGAGATTTGTTGCACTAATTTACTTTTTGCGTATGGTACTTTAATATTCACTTTATTTTCTTTAGTCATTCACTGTAATCACCTCTATACCCTCCACAAGGGAGCGCCATAACCCCCATCTACACTTTGATACATTTGTTAGCCCTTTGAGGGTCTTAATTAGGGGAGGCAGCACACCTTTTCCTTAGTCCTTCTTCTTTTTTCTTCTTCTTCCCTTTTCTTTCCCTTTTTTCCCCCCTCCCCCCCCCCTCCCTTTCCCTTTTTTCTATCATCCCTACCTTCCCCCCTTTTTTTTTTCTTTCCTTTTTCTGTCCTAAGCGCAGAGAATTTGTGGTTTTGATCATACAGAATGTGTCATTTTAACTGTGGGCAGCTGAAGCTGCTGCCTGTTCACTTCCTGGATTTACACAGACACACAGAGGCACACCTCCAGCTCTGCAGCTTTCACTGGCCCTCTTATGACTCATCTTCCCTCCCTTCCTGGCAAAATCTCACAAGAGTAAGTGAGAGAGAGAGCTGTGTATGATGTCATAAGCCTAGGCTAATGACCAGACAAGAAACAGGAAGTGAGCTGTATAAGGTATTTACTGGCAGAAAAAAAATGTTTTACTGTCCAAAGGTAAAACAACAAGGGCAGAAGATTTAATAGATGGAAAGTTGAAAAAAATTACTGAAGGTCCGCTTTAAAGACTAATGCCGCGTACACACGATCGGAAATTCGTCCAGCAAAAGACCGATGAGAGCTTTTGGTCGGAAAATGCGACCGTGTGTATGCTCCATCGGTCTTTTGCTGGCGGAATCCCCGTCAGCAAAAGATTAAGAGCATGTTCTCTATTTTTCGTTCGGAAAAAGTTCCTATCCGAAAATGCGATCGTCTGTACAAATTCCGACGCACAAAATTCCTACGCATGCTCGGAAACAATTCGACGCATGCTCGGAAGCATTGAACTTAATATTCTCGGCTTGTCGTAGTGTTGTACGTCACCGCATTCTTGACGGTCGAAAGTTCAGAGAACTTTTGTGTGACCGTGTGTATGCAAGCCAAGCTTGAGCGGAATTCCGTTGGAAAAACCATCCAAGATTTTTCTTATTTTTTTTTTATTACTGATAATGTAAAAATTGGTGGATTTACCCTTTTCTAGATTAAAGTGTGTGTAAATGCAAAACGTATTTGTTTTAGCTTTGGATAGGTTCAGGGAAAGGTTAGACCCCTTATTGTGTACCTGTTGGGAATATTGTTTTAGGGAAATCCTAAATTCTAGAAAATCTTCCAATGGGGACAAATGTTGTGGTGACAACTGTCTAAGATGGGATTTCCCCTCACATTGGGGAGATTTCTTCTCACTCCCTGTTACATCTCCAGGACAGGAAGTAAAGGGAAAGCTTACTGGCAGGAAACAGCAGAAAACAACTTGATAGCTATTTAAATCATTTCCTACTCAATCCAAAACCAAAGAGTTTTAGCTATACGTATACTTTAACCACTTGCTGACCAGCTCACACCGATAAAAGTTGGCAAAGTGGCACGTTCTTGCGAATCGCCGTATAGGTACGTCGGCTCCTTTAAGAGCCATAGCAGGCGCGGGCGCACTGGCGGCTGCACGGCGGGGGATCCAATGCACGTGGCCGGTGGGTGCGATCGCTGCCGGCCGCCGTGATTGCGGGCACGAGAGCCAGAACGGGGATTTGTGTGTGTAAACACACAAATCCTCATTCTGACAGGAGAGAAGAGACAGATCTGCTGTTTGTAGTAACTACAAACAGCGATATGTCTCCTCCTCCAGTCAGCCCCATCCCCCCACAGTAAGAAACACTCAAGAGGGAACGCATTTAACCCCTTGATCGCCCCCTAGTATTAACCCCTTCCCTGCCAGTGACATTTACACAGTAATCAGTGCACATGCACTGATCGCTGTATAAATGTCAATGATCCAAAAAGGTGTAAAAAATGTCCGATCTGTCTGCCGCAATGTCGCAGTACCGCAGATCACCACCATTACTGGTAAAAAAAAATAATAATAAAAATGGCATAAATATATCCCCTATTTGGTAGACGCTATAACTTTTGCGCAAACCAATCAATATACGCTTATTGCGATTTTTTTTTTAATCAGAAATATGTAGAAGAATACATATTGGCCTAAACTGATGAAGAAATTTGTTTTTTAAAGACATTTTTGGTGAAATTTATTATAGCAAAAAGTAAAAAATATTGTTTGTTTTTCAAAAATTTTGCTTTTTTTGTTTATAGCGCAAAAAATTAAAACCGCAGAGGTGATCAAATACCACCAAAAGAAAGCTCTAATTGAGGGAAAAAAGGACGTCAATTTTGTCTGGGTACAATGTCACACGACCGCGCAATTGTCAGTTAAAGCGAAGCAGTGCCGAATCGCAAAAAATGGCCTGGTCATTAAGCAGGAAAATCTTCCAGGGCTGAAGTGGTTAAAGACCAATCCAAGACAGTTTTCTTTTTGGATAGTGTTAATTATAATTTTCTTGATGTCTGTGTCCCCTATTGTCTTTTTGATTGGTATCAGGCAGAATAAGAAATGAGGGGAGATACAGATTGAAATAAAGAGATTTTCCCTAGTGGTTTCTTTTTTAGAATTGGAATTTTTAGCTATCAATGTTGCTTTGAAGGTAACTTACACTCTCTTCCTGTCCAGATGACAGGGTGTCACTTAGACAGGAAGTGATGGTAAATTTAACAGAGACACAGACAGCATTTAAAAAAAAACCGACAGAGGTTCTTAGCCTTCCTTCCTCTATCCAAAATGAAAAAAATAGTTTGGCTGGAGTTTTTTGGGATATTTCACAGTGTGAAGGATTATTGGAATTCTTGTATTTGAAACAATCGTTTTCCTATGTGGTGATGTATATATTTACATATGACAATCAAGAAATTCTGTTAAAAATACTAAATTCTAGGCATCAGGAGCTGCCTTCATCCTAGCAACCTAGAGCCCTAGGCAGCAGGGGCCATCTGTGTTCTATGAACCTTGGACACTAGGTGGGGCAACATGCCTCCTAGCAACCAATAGAGTACAATTGTGCTGGACGCATGTAATTAATAGAACAAATGTTACATGCGTACAATGTACAGTAGGCCATCTATGTATTAACAACAGTCAGCATGAGCCCCCAGTGTCTTAGCAACCATGGACACTACACAGAAGGGGCTGTCTGCATCCTAGCAACCATGGACACTACACAGAAGGGGCTGTCTGCATCCTAGCAACCATGGACGCTAAGTAGTAGGAGCAACCTGTGTCCTAGCAACCAAGAGGGTTCATTGGTAGCATCTTTACAAACAAGGACTCTATGTGGCAGAGGCCACCTGTAACCTGGCAACCAAAGATGCTAAGTGGCAGGGGGGCCTACGTCCTAGTAACTAAAGACAGTAGGTGGCAGGGGTATGTCTGCCTCCTAGCAACCAACAGGGACATTTGTGCTGTACACATCTAAGCTGTGCACAAAAGTTATACGGGTACAGTGTAATGATAGGAAAATCCTGCATAAAATCATACAAGTATGTGCATAAGCCCTTACAAATAAAGCATCATTGTCACTCAAATTAAACTAAAAAAAAAAAAAACACAAATTAATGTAGCCTTTTATTCTTTAGTAAATTGCTAAATGTATTTTTTAAATGCAAGTACCTGAGTTTAACTTGGTATCAGCCTCTTGAAATCCCCCGCACAGCAGAGCTCAGACTAGGAGAGGGAGAAGCAGCTCAGGACGCCAGCTACTTGTTTTGAAGTGTTCATGTGCTAACATAGGAAGAGAGAGCAGAGTGACCTTCAGATGAGCTCATCAGTCTGCTGCTTCTCATTTCACTGTCCAGTCTCAGGCTAGGGGTAGGACAAGGCCTATAAATGTACGACAGCAGAGACACATTGGGTCACCTACCTTGCCAGACAAGACTGTGGTGTGCGGCAGAGCTGTGTAAATCTCAGTACTGGATGGACATTATTATTGTGCAGAGTATTGTGCGGTTGCAGTGATGTGTTTAAAAGAAAAAAATAGCAGCTCTCAGTTTTTTGAGTAGTTGCTCAGGATCTAGCAGGTGTTAGGGACATCATTTGTGACAATATTCGTACAGGTATGAGCTGATATGTTGTAAGTACTATGGGGTCTTTATATTTCCATGCTGACACTAGTGCTGTCTATGGAGATTCTGTGTGGAAGCAGACATATATCGGTAGATGCAGAGACAGAATGCTAGGGAATGGGCTCTCCTCCCCTTTGCGGCATTTTAAAAGATAAGCCACACAACCTCCGGATGGTGAACTTGTCATTGTCGATGACAACTGATGTGATTTTTATTGCTGTTCCCACAGGGCAAGAATGCAGATCGTGACTTGACAACAAGTTCGTTTAAAATCCACAGCTAGAAATGATTATGCATTTGCAGCAAATGTCTCCTAATTGAAGCACATGGCTTTGAGCTCAGATTGCTATTGTGTGCAAAATCTCCTTCAAATGGATGTGCCCCTAATTAATGAAGTCGTTGTTAAAGAAAAAAATTATAGACTGTATGTAATTGCTGCAGATCCATTTTATATAAGTTAGTTTACATTTAAAGGAAAACTATTTTGTGTTCTCTGCAAGCATGCAGTTTGGGTTATTTTAGTAACCTTTGTCGGAAAATTATTTTGGCCATGAAAGTGACATACAGTCGGTCTGTGTAGAATGACTTTGGAACCTGTGAGTTCAGGTATGGCCTAAAGCCAGACTCTGGGCTCGGTGCTCCTTCCCAAAATGAATCCCCCCTTTCCTCCTTGTGGTCACTGGTAGCGATGAGCCACATATACTTGGGTTATGCTCACAGATTTCTGCCCATTTTGAAGGCTAATAAACAATGTATTGTCCACTGTGTGGGCTGGGCAATTTGTTTCATTGATTAGTTTCAGAAGCAAGCGCCCCCCCCCTCCTATACCAAGCCACATTCTCTCAACATGGGGGGTGCTTTGGGGCCCCTGTCCAAAGAACCTTGTCCCCATTTTGATAGGGACAAGGGCCTCTTCCCCACAACCCTGGCTGGTGGTTGTGGGGGGGGGGTGTAGGGGGGTGACTTATCGGAATCTGGAAGATCCCAGACCCCCATATGAATGAGTGTGAGGTACATAATGCCCCTATTCATTCGCCAAAAAGTGGCCCTCCCCCCTTGTGACGTCATCGACCCTGATGATGTCATTGGGTGGCCCCACCCCTTAGTTCATTTTAGAGCTGTCAGAAGGTGTAGCTGGCAGATGGCAGGATCTTTCATCAGGACCGGAGACTTTTTTTTTTCCTTTCGGGGCGGTGGTGGCGGTAGGTATCGTGATTGCTGTTTTTATTCACTTTTTACACTTTTTTGGTGAAAGAGTAGGATACTCATTCACATAGGTGAGGGGCTAGGATCTGGGGGCCCCCTTGTTAAAGGAGGCTTCCAGGCTCTGATAAGCCCCCATCCCGCAGACCCCACAACCACCAGCCAGGGTTGTGGGGAAGAGGCCCTTGTCCCCATCAACATTTATTGTAAGGATGTGTGTTGTGTAAGTGAAGCCTCATTCTTTTTCTTTGTTTCTATTTCATATAGCCAGGGATGGAGGCCTTTTACTGTGGACAGGTCAGGTTTACTATATACAGGGTGGAAGACACCCACTTTTCCTGTGTGACCTGCCATGTCAGTATTACCATAAGAGATTATATATCCAGATTCTAAGCCGTCTGTCCATATCCTCTTTTTAATATATTGCATTTGTCTATATATACAAACAAATTGTTTATTGTTTGTTTATTATATTTATATATATGATTTTTCTGTACTTATAGTGAATTAATTTTTGCGTCCATACTCCTGATGAGTGAACATGATTCACAAAACGCGTATAAAAACGTGAGTTTTTATAGTCATATGATGCCAAGACAGTTCGGCTTTTATACAGCATGTAGTCAGTTATGAATCTGTATAATTATGTATCATCATTGTATACAGTGTATGTGTTTATGGTATATTTTTACCAAAATGTCAGCCTTTGTATAGGGTTATGTATGTTTTGAAAACTTCATCATGCATTTCTAGACCACGGAATTGCTTTTGATACAATAAAGGTTTTATCACATATTTACTCCATACACTCATTTTGCAGCAATAAGCCTCATTTAAAGTCCCACTCTTTTTCCTTGTTTCTATTTCATATAGCCAGGGATGGAGGCCTTTTACTGTGGACAGGTCAGGTCACACTTTTCTCCTTTGAGCCTGGAACTGTACTACCCACATGGTTCTCCACCGTTCAGCCCTGGGACCCTGCTTAGCAACTCAGCGCCATCTAGCCCAGCAGAGACAACCCACACACTGCTTCAGGGATCAAAAGACCCATCCAGGTGTCCTGTTGGCCGTTGTCCCATCACCCTGCCAGTTCAGCTACCAGCCATCCCGATCGGCCGAAAGGAGTTGATCCAGTACCTTACAACATTGCCAGGAGCCTAAAGCACCATTTGGGACTTCCGTGGTGTCATCACCCAGAGGATTGGTGAGCGGGTGTAAACCCTACATCTTTTCACAGTACAGACACTGCATGCAGACACCTATTCCCCTTTCTACTGTCAGAGGATGTTTGTTTGGAGCTGCCACTTTTAGCCATTCTGCTCTTACAAACCACTACCTAACGGGATTTCTGTCTCACTTTTGATTGATTGAACCTACTCTCTTTACAAAGGGCCCCAACGTTTGCTAGCAGAAGACACTAGTACCCTTCAACTCAGGACCTGTAATGTAACAGAACTGTGCTTACTGTACCTGTTAACCCATTTCTTCTTTTTGTATTATTACATTCAATGGTGTTTGTGGCCCAGAAGGAGCTGAGAAGTTGATAGATCTTCTCTCTACCCTCTCAGCGTCGGTGTTATGGGGATATAGATTACTGCCCTTTTCTAAATATACAGTTGCTAAGTATTAAAAGTTGTCTTTTCTAATGTATTAATTCTTTGCAGAAAGGTTTAACAGTGTTGTAAGCTTCCATTTGCTTTAAACCGTGATAATATATTCAGTTTGTTTATCACTACCAGGTGTGTGTCTTTTTTTGGTGATAATCCACAGCCAGGATAACAGTATTTTCCACATGTGTCTTTAAATGTGTTTGCAGTAATTAAATGAGGTCATTCTTGGGGTTGAGGCGGTTGAGGCGGAGATCAGAGAACCCAAATTTACCAAGCGGCTCCTTTGGGGGTGGTGCTACACTTGCAAATCTGTTAGCTTTTGTTTAATCCATGTTTCATGTTATCATCCAGAGTCTTTTCCATTTCTTTCTCAGCATTAGTTGATGGTGATGAAGGTGGTGCTGCCATCTGAGGGAAGTGCTATTATCATTTTTTAATAAGCAACTACTTTCATTCTTTGTCAGGAATCGGACATGTAATCAGGTTATGTAGCTGAACAATTCTATCTTTAGGCCCGGTTCACACTAATGCCACAATTGTTCCGACCTTGAAGCACTTGTCATAATAGAAGTTGGACCCCATTCAGTGCAATGGAACCGTTCTAATTGGTGCAACTTGAGTCACTCAGACTTAGAAAAAGGTTCCTGCACTACTTTTGGTCCGACTTTGGTACGACTTGTTACTTATTTTACTAAACGCAGCTGTCAATTAAAAAGGAGAACACAAGAAGGAAACTGGGAGGAGCCACATTGTTTAATGCAGTGATGTCAGGGCAGGATTAACCATCGATCAAAATAAACGTGCTTAAGGCATGAAGGGAAGGGGACACCATAGAGTTTTCCCCCTAGCTAAACTGCACAGCAAAGCATCCATATTCTCAACTTAAGCATATTAAACCTCCCAAAAACGTCAACTATGCAACGAGATAGGTTGGATGCCTTCTCTCTGCTAAATATAGAAGCAGATTTGTTATGCCAATTTAGTTTTGATGACTTGATCAAAGACTTTGCAATAAAAAATATCTAGAAGTAGACTTTTTAAAATGTAAATAAATATTAAGATATAAGTAAATAATTTGCTTACAGGATTTTAAGTTCAAAGTAAAAAATGATTAACAACAAAGTGAGAAATATTTTTGATTAAAAGGGTTTTGAGTATTTTTTTTCTCATTTTTTGTTAACATCAAAATTTAAATTTGTGAAGGGGTGAGAATTATTAACTCAGAGAAGGAAAAACAAATATACAGTAAAAATATTTTTTTAATTATCATTTATCATAGAAGTGATTTCCCTCATTATTTGGATAAAAGGCCTCATCAGTTAATGGTGATTTATGTTCAGTCTGAAAAATAAATAAAATTAAAATGGTTTTATTTGATATAGAGGTGTGATCTGGCCTGGGAATGACCTGGAAGAAAACTGAAGAAGGTTTATATATTTTTAAACTTCACTTACAGCACTTGTTGAGTCACTTTTGTCTTGTCAGTGTTAAAGTGTTACTAAACCCAGGACCCTGCATTCACTATATCTGGCCTCCCACAGTACACAGAACATGGAAATACTATTATTTTAGTAGGTGTAGCGCCACCCCAGAAGAAGCCGCTTGAGAATATTAGGTTCTTTGCTCTGCCTCTCAGTCCCAAGAACAGTCTCTGCTCCTCGGGCACACCTAATAGACAATGTCACTGCAGCACAAACGTAAATAGACACAAATGGCAGTTGACCAGAAAGTATCTTTACTAAGCGGCTTTGGTCACAACAGTAAAAGCGACACTGAGAAATAAAAACAACTTATAAACAGTATATCTATAAAGGCACAGGCAGGTTATAAGATCAATACAGTTTAACCCCTTCCAGACCGCCTTCTGCACATTTACTGCGGCAAGGTGGCCTGGCTGCACGAAACAACGTACCTCTGGGGACTGAGGGGAAGCCAAACAGCGGGTCCGGCAGAAGCGATCATTCCCCAGAGGGACAGAACGGTGATCTGCCTATGTAAACAAGGCAGATCGCTGTTCTGACAAGGGAGAACATAGAGATCTTGTGTTGCTGGTAAGCAGGAACACAGATCTCTGTGTTCTCTCAGTCAGAGCAATCCCCACACAGTTAGTAAGTACCCCCTAGGGACACACGTAACCCTTTAATCGCCCCTGGTGTTAACTTCTTCCCTGCCAGTGTTATTAGCACAGTAACAGTGCATATTTTTAGCACTGATCACTGTATTAGTGTCACTGATTCCCAAAAAAGTGTCAAAAGCGCCAGTTAGGTGTCTGATTTGTCTGTCGCAATGTCACAGTCCTGCTAAAAACTCTGATTGCCGCCATCACTAGTAAAAAAAATAAATAAATAAAAATTCCATAAAAATTTCCCATCATTTGTAGAAGCTATAACTTTTGCGCAAACCAATCAATGTACGCTTATTGGGATTTTTTAAATCAAAAATATGTAGCAGAATACATATTGGCTTAAATTGATAAAGATTTACTTTTTTTATTGTATATGTATAATAGCAGAAAGTAAATAATATAGTTTTTTTTTTTTTTCAGAATTGTCACTCTTTTTTTGTTTATATCGCAAAAAATAAAAACCGCAGAGGTGATCAAATGGCACCAAAAGAAAGCTCTATTTGTAGGAAAAAAAAGAACATCAATTTTATTTGTGTACAGTATAGCACGACCGCGCAATTGTCAGTTAAAGTAACACAGTGCCGTATCGCAGAAAATAGCCTGGTCATGAAGGGGGTAAAACCTTTCGGGGCTGAAGTGGTTAACCACTTCAAAGTACTAAGGTATAGCCTATGTGCTCAGGCATGAAGGGGGAACAGAGGTGGCTTGATGTAGGCAAGTCTTTCTCCCTGAAATACTGAAATCACAGGACTGGATTTTATAAGCATAACACCATATGCAACAATATTAGCTTTAGTGAGGAAGTTAGAGTTCCTCCTTAAAGTGATTGTTAAATCTTGTTCTATAAAAATAACAAACATATCATACTTACCTGCCCTGTGCAGGGGATTTGCACAGAGCAGCCCAGATCATCATCTTCTTGGGTCCCTCTTTTGTGCTTCTGGCCCTTCCCTCCTGCCCCCACAGCAAGCAGCTTGCTATGGGGGCAACCAAGCCGGGTTCCAGCTCCCTGTGTCCATTCAGACACAAAGCCATGGCCCGGCCCTGTCCCCTCTCTTTCCTGATTGGCTAACTGACTTTGATTGACAGCAACGGGAGCTTTCCTCGTGATGTCAGAGGGGTGGGGTCACCTGGTTACGTAACGGGTGACCCCGCCCCCTCTGACATTACAGGGAAAGCCATAGGGAAGTCCCCGTCAAGTCCCCGTGCGTCAGAGGGGGGCCCCGCCCTCCGTTATTTAAGAAGTGTCAGAAGAAGAGAAGCAGCACACAGTGGGAGCCTCCCATGGATGCGGAGCAGCCCAAGAACCAAGCGGGGAAGAAGACGACTCGGAGGAAGATGCACGAGAACACCGGAGCAAGAAGCAGAGGATCGGAGGAAGAACCAGAGGAAGAAGATGGAGGAAGAAACTGAAGGAAGAAGGAAGGAAGAAGACCCGAAGAAGATGGAAAGAAGAAGACTTTGTCATTGTTAAAATTTTTGACACTTTTTTTGTGAAATGGTAGGGGTACTTTTGTACCCCATTACCATTTCACACAGGGGGGCAGGATCTGGGGGTCCCCTTGTTAAAGGGGGCTACCAGATTCCAATAAGCCCCCCGCCCGCAGACCCCCACAACCACCAGCCAAGGGTTGTGGGGATGAGGCTCTTGTCCTCATCAACATGGGGACAAGGTGCTTTGGGGGGCCGCTACCCCCGCGGGGTTCCCCTTAATATCCATACCAGACCTGAAGAGCCTGGAATGAAATTTAGGGGGACCCCAACGCCATGTTTTTTTAAAATTTTGGTTCGGGGTTCCCATGTGGGGAAATCCCATGCCGTTTTTATCAATGAACTTTTATGTATATTGTCGGACCGACAATTCATTAATAGCTGCAAGTAGTTTTAAATGACTTTTTTTCCTTTGAAATGTCATTTTGCTGTCAGACTGTTCTAAACACGGGAAACATGCGCCCCTTTACAGGCATACTATAGACACCCCCCAGGTATGAAATTTAAAGGAATATTACACTTTTATTGTTTCACTTTAAGCATCATTAAAATCACTGCTCACGAAAAAACGTCCGATTTTAAAACTTTTTTTTGCATTGATACATGTCCCCTGGGGCAGGACCCGGGCCCCCAAACACTTTTTATGACAATAACTTGCATATAAGCCTTTAAAATTAGCACTTTTGATTATTCATGTTCGAGTCCCATAGACTTTAACGGTGTTCACGTGTTCGAACACATTTTTTGCCTGTTCGCATGTTCTGGTGCAAACTGAACAGGGGGGTGTTCAGCTCATCCCTAGTCCTGGGTATAAGTGCCACTGAGGTCCTGGGTATAAGTGCCACTGAGTTCCTGAGTATACAGAGTAGAGATATGAAAATCCGCACAGTGTATATGTCCAGTAACTTCAGCTATGTTTTTGTTGGTGCACTTTAGGTATTCTGTTAGCAGGGTGGAACAAGAGTGTATTGTAGAGCTCTGAAGCAGAATGCACACTGTTTCTGCCTGGCAGGGGGGAGGTGAGTACAACACAGTGTTCTACTGATGTAGGCAAAGATAGGCAATGTTATCTGTATGCAGTGTCTTTGTGTATCTGAACGATAGGCAAGTGCCCACTCACCAATCCTGCGACAAAGGTTCAAAGGAGATGTCCTGGCAGGCAGGCTCCGCAGGTTGTCCGACTGGCTATCCCACAAACGGAATGTCTCTTACGCCTTCAGAAATGCGCTTGGAGATGCATCCAGGGTTCCTCTCTGGTGGGATGTCTCTGACCGGCCATAGAACTGTGGCAGGAGCAGGCACACTGACCCTGGATGGCAGCACCCCTCTCCAGCATCCAGTCTCCTCCTTGCCTCATAGTCTCTCAGGCAGCCTCCTTGATTCTTTCTCTCAGCCTCACTACCCTTCTGCTGGGCAGGCTGGGGTGTGTAGGTTGCCCTGCAGGGACTACATGTCCCAAACTCCTTTGCTCCTGCTGCTGCAGTCCTACCTCCTGCCAATGAGGTAGCAGGGGAGGGAGCAGAGTGAGCTCCTCTCCTGTACTACTGAGCTGTGCAACCAGCAGAGATCAGAAAAGAGGTAATAGAGGATCTAGATCCTCTTGCTTTGCCTACACAATTGTCTACACAATTGCTGGGAAATATATAATGAAAGTAACAAGACACATATATAAAGCAGTCACTATAACACTCACCCAACATTTTCTGTATGTGAATCAATAACTGTAATTTAAAACACATGCACCAGGGGGAGTCAAATCCAGTGTATGTTTGGTGAATGCCACATTCACTGCTTTATAACTATACCCCATAGTGTCTTGCAAATATGTATGATTGCACTATTCCTAACTTTGTTGAATAAAAAAAACGAGAAAAAAACGTAGTTCTGCTTTAAATGTTAAATATATGGTTTGATGTTATGGCTGATTCTAGATACCAAGCACAAATAGAATCTAACCATGTATATATATATATATATATATATATATATATATATATATATATATACATTATATTTGTCTTTGTAGACTCTACCCATATGTCATTTGGTACACGGGAAAGTGCAGATCTAATAGCTAAGCACCAATCATTGTAGGGGGGGGGGTGTGGAAAGTTTCCATTTGATGAGAATTTCCCTTCTGGCATAGTAGGACACAACAAGAGCATAGCATGTTTTAAAATAGAAAGGGAATCATAAATACCTACCAATAATTGGATCCAGGGTAAAGGATAGGGCAGCACAGTGGTGTAGTGGGTAGCACTCTCACCTAGCAGTAGAAAGGGTCGCTGGTTCGAATCTCAACCACAACACTATCTGCTTGGAGTTTGCATGTTCTCCCTGTGCCTGTGTGGGGTTCCTCCGGGTACTCCGGTTTCCTCCCACACTTCAAAGACATGCTGGCAGGTTAATTGGCCAAAAATTTGCCCTAGTATATGAATGTGAGTTGGGGATCTTGGATTGTGGGATCCTTGAGGGTAGGGACCAATGTGAGTGTGCAATGTGTGTGTGGAGCGCTTCATAAATTGACAGCACTATATGGGTACCTTAAATAAAAAATAGGGATAATTGTAGACACGCACCCACACTCACTCAGGTTGAACTGGATGGACTGATGTCTTTATTCAACCTTACTAACTACTAACTATGATAGCTTCAGTGCCTTAGCCAACCAGGTTGTGTCTTGTATCCAATAATCGAAAATCAAAGGGCAGCTCCACACCATATGATATGCCATATGGGGACATAAAGCGGAACATCCCCTTTCAGGTAAAGTTCCACTTTAAATGAAGACTATATTATACAGTATTCAGGGTTTACTGGCATCCATTGTGCATGTGTGTCACCAAAACATTCTGTCCTCACCAGAGTTCTCTTTTCAGTGTTGCTCTCGTTTTTATGCTCTTGGTAGATGTAATTTTTTTTCCTCCGAGGCAAGTGAAACATGTGACAAATTAGGTTAAGTGAATGTGAAAGGGGTTATTTCACACGTTTAAATTCAAGTAGCCTTCTTATGTGTGATTGTTGTAGTATAAATGAATCATGACGCCACGGAGAAGCTCAGCGAAAGCATTTCAGATGCCGCATATAGGAGAGGGAAACACCTGCAGATTCACAGATGGAATTCTGAGCCTTTATCTAATCATGTAAGGTTGTATAAATTGCCACATGTGTAGAAATTAAAGGTGCAATTGTAGTTAAAATTCAAAAATAGGCCTAGAAAGATATGAAAAAAACACCATTTAAAAATCATTTAAAGCTGAACTTTCATAGATAAGTACATTTCCTCTATAGGTGGTATGTACTGTGTATACAGTGCCTTGAAAAAGTATTCATTGTATTCTTGAAATTTTCAACATTTTGTCATGTTGCAAACAAAAACGTAAAAGTATTTCTTTGGGATTTTATGTGATAGACCAACACAAAGTGGCACATAATTGTGATTTTTTTTTACAAATAAATATCTAAAAAGTGTGATGTACATTTGTATTCAGCCCCCTTTACTCTGATTCTAGTGGAACCAATTGCCTTCAGAAGTCAATTAATTATTAAATAGAGTCCACCTGTGTGTAATTTAATCTCTGTATAAATACAGCTATTCTGTGAAGCCCTTAGATGTTTGTTAGAGAACCTTAGTGAACAAATAGCATCATAAAGGCCAAGAAACACACCAGACAGGTCAGGGATAAAGTTGTGGAGAAGTTTAAAGCAGGCTAGGTTATAAAAAAAAAGATATCCCAAGCTCTCAACATCTCACAGAGCACTGTTTAATCCATCATGCGAAAATGGACCAAGACATGGCCGTCCACCTAAACTGACAGGTTGGGCAAGGAGAGCATTAATCAGAGAGCCAGCCAAGAGGCCCATGGTAACTCTGGAGGAACTGCAGAGATCCACAGCTCAGGTGGGAGAATCTGTCCACAGGACAACTATTAGTCATGCACTCCACAAATCTGGCCTTTATGGACAAAAAGTGGAACATTTTAAGGGGTGTGAATACTTTTTCAAGGCACTGTATAAGGGCTCACTTTTTGGAATACACCATACTAGGGATACACAGCTACCGTGTACAGATAGCCATAATAATGAACAGCGCTATGACACTACTTGAATAAACCTGCTCATGCATAAAGTCATATGCCCATACACATGTGCAGGTTTATACAAGTAGCGTTGTACAGCCAATCATTACTATGGTTGGATGTACTCAGCAGCTATGTATCGTGCAATATGTATAGGGCAGCCAACTCATTGCCTATGCAATGCAAACACGCCAAAGAAACTCTAGAACCTTTTCAGGGCATGGGGCATCATGTGTTTTTTCAACGTGGGTTTGCTGTGTGAGTAACCACGCTTGGGATGCCAGTTACAATTAATGGCACCGGAAGCGCGATTTGTGTTTATAGCACGTTTTTTTACACTATTTAGTTTCTACACACATTCCAGAAATGCGAAAATGTTAAAGCAGCCTACACGCGATCGGACTTTCCGACAACAAAATCATGGACTTTTGTTCGAAGGATGTTGGCTCCAACTTGTCTTGCATACACACGGTCACACATATGTTGGCCAACAATTACGAAGGTGGGAACGCGGTGACGTACAAGACATACAACTAGCTGAGAAAGAGGAAGTTCAATAGCCAGTGCGGCTCCTTCTGCTTGATTCCGAGCATGCGTGAACTTTTGTGCGTCGGACTTGTGTACACGCGATCGGAAATTCCGACAACAAAGTTTTGTTGGCGGAAAATTTGAGAACCTGCTATCAAACATTTGTTGGCGGAAAGTCCGACAGCAAATGTTCGATGGCGCATACACACGGTCGGACTTTCAGCCAACAAGCTCACATCCAATGTTTGTTGTCGGTAAATCCGATCGTGTGTACGGGCATAAGGGAAACCTGAAACGAAAGGAGTACATGGGCTGCCATATGTGACTTCCTTTAGAAAATGCCTGTCTGCCTCTGTCTTCAATACTTCCTTACTTCCAGGTTCCCAACAAACATGTGGCAAGTGAAGTTAGAGGGATGTAAGATCTCCTGATATGCGCAATTATTTTCGCTTAGTTACTCAAAGAAAGTGTTCCTAATGTTGAGCCAGATATTAAAATCCAAATATTACACATAATCTTTTTTCTTTTTAAAGATAAATATGATATATATTTAAACTGGTATACTGGAGACCTATTAGAATTCCAATCACTTAATGGAGAAGCCCAGAAAGTGATTCTAAAGCTTGCCATACACTGGTAGAATTTTATTTGTTTTCAAAACGTTAGTTTGATGTTCTCTTGGTTAATGGGGACAAATCAGTGTTCGTATTCATCTGTATGGATGAAAAAATTTGAAGGCTCAGGATGGAAATTTGTTGTCATTTCTTATGTGAGCAAACAAATTCTAACTGTTAATGTGGTCGGGAAAAATCCTTTGTAGTGTAGCGCTGGGATTTTTGCCTTCTTGTGCTATGTAATGCTGTAATGTTGTTAGATTGGTATTTGGCTCCCTCTAGTGGTCACATTAAAGCATGGAGGAAAGCCTACACAGGAAGTAACTTAATTGTGTTGTGAAAAGACTCACTTACCCACAGTGCCTCACTTACCTACCCATGAGGCCTAGTGACTGAACTGCATGCTGGGTAGGAAATAAAATGCCCAGCGCGGCCATGCTTTTTCTCTTCTTCCTGGGACGCGTGACCTGCCTGCAGGGACCTGTGTGGGGGTGTTCCAAAGAGCGCAGCCTGTTTGTCGCAGAACGGACTTGAAGCCACCGGAGAAGTTTACACCACAGTGTGCTGGATCAGTAACGTGGTCGGATCGGGAGGGATCCAAGACAGTTGACGGAGCTAATTGAGGACTCACGGTCATCTTGCGGAGTGGCACAGCGTGACGGCTGGCTGGCAGCGGGACTGAGCCACTGGAAGGGAGTCATCCAGTTTTTCCGAGCCTGGTGTGGTGAGAGGGCTGTGGCCCAGAAGTTATATACAGCTATTCACACACTTAGGCTAATCCCACAGTGTTGCTGAAACCTGCAATTCCACAGGAAGGTCTCATTTAAATGAACTGAGTTTAACCAGGCCTCAAGTATATACTCCACTAGGTACTGATTGACAGCTTGAGTGTACTTTCACCAGAGGCAGTTATAGGTGTGTTTCATAACCGGAATTGCTGTCATCCATCACTTTATGCTACTTCATTATCTGCTAAACCATTGGATTACAAACACTGCAGTATAACGGCTAGTTGAAGAAGGAACACCAGAGACTATACCACTCGCTGCAAGGCCTTGTGTTTCTGCTACATGCAAAGGACTGCATTACAAAGCAGGGGGAGCCCTAGAGCAATTATACTGTGTTGTATTGTTTTGATAGCATTGCATGGTGTGCTGCAGGTTTAGTGTGTCTGCACGGCCGTGCTGGAAGAGGGAGGGTGCCCAGTGTCAAGGACTTACCACCCTGAGCATTAGTCCCACTTGGGGACGCGCCTGCAAGAGTCATTTAAGTAATTCTTGAGGGATAATTATTTACATACCCTTAATTCATTATTGTGTCAAGTTTATGTACTAAAATAATTATTGTAATTACTGTTTTAGACCAGCCTTCAGTAAACTTACAGGCTGGTTAAAAGTATAATTGGTGTGAGGCTTGTTCATTCTCATAACAGGTGGAGCAATGGATACCCAGGTAACGATAGAGGTACAATTTATGTATATTGCTATTGTTGGGTTGTTCCTTGTCATTGGGTTTCACACCGACACTGTTACACAGCTGTGTCAAAGGGAATGGGCCAATTCATTGGGGATGGAAAAGCAGAGTGCAGGTCCCATCAGTTACCAGCAGCTCCTTCGGGGGGTAAGTGCTAAATAGTATATTTTATACGATTGTAAAGAATCGAAAATCGAACATTAACATTGCAGTTGGATACGATTTCTTTGGGACAATAAAAGGCACATCAAAAGCTCTGTCGAATGATCTTCCGCAATGGTCATTCAAAGATCTAACAGTGTATGACCAGCTTTTGTGTATGGGATTATTTGCAAACAAGCGTGTGAATATTCAAAGCTGCAAGCATGAAATGAAAAAAATCACCCGAATGTGTATAAAAGTAGCGTTGCCAATACCTGTATCGGTGCTGATACTAAGCATTTACACTTGTACTTGTGCAAATGCTCCAATACTAAAACCGATACCTTCAAGTCAGCAGACTGTAAGACCGGGTTCACATATGTGAGGGGCTGGTTTTAGTGTAATTTGTGAAAAGAGTCTGGTGCGATTTTGTTCAGCTGTTCAGGTGCAAATTTTTAAAGTGTATGACATCAGAAATCGCACCTGAACCAGACTAAAAATCGTACCTTAGTCTTTTTAAAATTGCACATATGTGACCCAGCTCCATAGAAAGTCAGTTTAGTTCACATCTCATGCGAATTCGCATATACAGTAGATATAAAAAGCAGGGCCGGATTAACATAGGGGCTATTGGAACTGCAGAAGCTACATATAGAGCGGCCAGTTTGAATACAAGCTGACAGACTCTATTTGCAGCATACCGAGAGGATGAGCTCACAGTGCCGCTCACTTCTTGTCAGAGGCACTGAGCTCAATGGACAGCTTGGAGTCTTGGACCAATGGTAAAGTACCATTGGCCCCAGCTGTCCAATAAAAATACTGCAGTGGAGGCTCTCCTCCCTCATAGAAGGGGGCATGTGTCTAAAGGACAAATGCTCCCTCCCAGCCCAGCCCTCCAAATTAGAAGGAAAAAACATGGGTTTATGGGTATAAGGTTTACCCACAATCCCATGTTTTTCTCACACAGTTAAGAGGGAGAATCTTCTGCTGCTGAAAAGGTACAAGCTAAATCATATATTATTATGCTATATGTTATAAGATAATCATTTATTATTTATCCATTTACTGGGAAATTACTGGTTTGAAGTTATAACTTCAAACTTCAGTAATTTGTCCATTAATCCACCTGCTTGAGTACAGTTTTTGAAAATATAGTAAATTACCTTAAAAACAATGTATAATAATTATTTGTATATTACTTATGATAATTAACCCCTTGCCACCCAGCCCAATTCTGACACTTCTCTCCTACATGTAAAAATCATCCTTTTTTGCTAGAAAAATACTCAGAACCCTCAAACATTATATATTGTATATTGTTTTAGCAGACACCCTAGGGAATAAAATGGTGGTCGTTGCAACTTTTTATGTCACACGGTATTTGTGCAGCAATTTTTCAAACGTGTTTTTTTTTTGGAAAAAAACTGTTTCATGAATAAAAACACTTTGAAAGGTGATGTTACACTGAGTAAACAGATACCTAACATGTCATGCTTTACAATTGCGCACACTTGTGGAATGGCGCCAAACTTCAGTACTTAAAAATCTCCAGGCGAGGCTTTACAATTTTTGCAGGTTACATGTTTAGAGTAAAACTGCACTATTGATTTCAATGGGGCCACTCTGCAACTGCAAGCCAAACTCGCTCGCAGTAGCAGCATAGTCCAACAATGTAAAACTGCCATTCAGCAATTTAAAAAAAAAAACAAGGAGGCAGCAGTAGCACCTCATGAACGCCTGTCAGCTGCTGCTATACCACTCGTTGAAAAGCAATCACCACCACAGATCGATTTTCAGAGGGCAGTAAGCATTACCGCAAATGTGAAAGAAACTTGAAACATCATCCATTTCACACTCACCACCAGCCAGGTCACTCCCCAGCCACTTCCCATGTTAGCCACCTCCCTTCAACTTATATCACAGGTGACCATTTCCCAACCTGCAGATGACAGACCCTACTCCAAAAGATATCAATCCCAGTTACTCCCCCCACCCGCTGATCGATATCCCTCCATGACCACCTCACACCCCCCTGCTGACAGACCTCCCTCCCCAGCCTGTCCTCACACACCCTCTCACCTGCTGACCTGTGATGGGGGAATCACTCCCACAGTGTTATTGTGTTCTGCCAGTGGGGAGCCTTCCCTACCCACACAATACAATGATCAGTGTTGCTAACTATAGCTGGCAGCACTGATTATTTTGGGAAAAACCTGACAGGCTGGTTGTACTCAAGTCAATTAATAGATTGACTTGTGTACAATCAGCTAGCCCATACATAGATCAACTAAAGCTGGTCTCTGCTTAATTTGTTTAATTTCAATCCATGTATGGCCCGCTTAACCACTACGCAGTCCCTAAACTTCCTTCCACAAATGTTTACATTTTTCCTACCCAGATTCCTTCATCCTCCTCACCTGCACATAGTGCTCGCTGTCATACCCTCCACATTCCTCTCCTGTACATCCTGCTCTCTGTCATATCCTCAACACTTCTCTCCTATACATAGTGCCTGCTGTCATACACTTCTCTCCTGTACATAGTGCTCACTGTCATACCCTCCACACTCCTCTCCTGCATAAACTGTCCACTGTTATACCCTCCACACTGCTCTCCTGTACATACCGCCCACTGTCATACCCTCCACACTCCTCTCCTATACATACCGCCCACTGTCATACCCTCCACACTTCTCTCCTATACATACCGCCCACTGTCATACCCTCCACACTTCTCTCCTGTACATACTGCTCACTGTCATACCCTCCACACTTCTCTCCTATACATAGTGCCCGCTGTCATACCCTCCACACTGCTCTGTTGTACATACTTTCATAAACTCCTCTACTGTACATAGTGCCAGTTGTCATACCCTCCACACCCCTCTCCTTTGCATACTGCCCACTCTCATACCGTCCACACTCCTCTCCTGTACATAGTGCCAGATGTGATGCCCTCCACACTCCTCTCCTGTACATACCACCCACTGTCATACCCACCATACTCCTCTCCTGTACATACCGCCCACTGTCATACCCTCCACACTCCTCTCCTGTACATACTACCAACTGTCTTTCTCTCCACACTCCTCTCCTGTACATACTGCCCCCATAATACCCTCCACACTCCCCTCCTGTACATACCGCCCACTGTCATGCCCTCCACACTCCTCTCCTGTGCATACTGCCCACTCTCATACCGTCCACACTCCTCTCCTGTACATACTGCGCACTGTCATACCATCCACACTCCTCTTCTGTACATCCTGCCCGCTGTCATGCCCTCCACACTCCTCTCCTATACATACTGCCCACTTGCATACCCTCCACACTCCTCTGCTGTGCATAATGCCCACTTGCATACGCTTCACATTTCTCTGCTGTACATACTGCTCACTGTTATACCCTCCACATTCCTCCCCCTCACCTGCACATACTTCCCACTTTTATACCATCCACACTCCTCCCCTATGCCTCTTACCCACAAAAATAATTATTTAAAATTATATTGAATATCCTCAATGTTACCAGCTGTAGAATGGGCACACTTTTGTTAGTTCAACTAAAGGAAATCTTCTCAGTCCTCATATTTGTTCTGCCCATTATTAGTACCCATTTAATTTTGTGATTACTATTGTGATGTATAGAGGAACAAAGGGGATGTCAGCTACTCTAAAAATACCACTGGTAAAAAAAGTGTCCCTGAAAATATTTTTGAAATGTTGGCAACTGTGCACTTGGGCACTGCCCAAGGGCCACCGGGTCAGTAGGGGGCCCCATGAGAGGCTCCTGGGATCCTGTGATATTAAAGCGGTAGTAAACTTCGCTAACATTACTACTTTTTAGAGGCCCTGAGGTAAGTTATGCCATAATGTACAAGTATGCACGGCATATTAGCAAATTAGGGTACACTTACCTGTCAGACTGAGCCCTACAGTGCTGCGCTGTGATCAATCCAGCGGGTCCCAGGCGCTTCCATCTTCACCCATCTTCTATCCGGGTTCTGTGCCTTCAGCCACTTGCCTTGGCCGGGCTGCGTTGCTGTCACTCCCATGCATGCTCCTCTCTCATCCTCCTCCCTTACCCCTCACCCCTCTCTCATCCCTTTTCCCTCTCTCTCTCATCCTCCCTCTTTTTAATTTGTTTGTTATGCTTTGCGTCTATCTATTAAAGTTCTTGTGGTAAAACCAAGGAAGCTTCTGTAGTGTATCAATGCTTTATTAAACAGGAAAAACTGCACATACAACTGTAGGATGCACAATACAACACAACTCATAGCTTACAAAAATATGCCCACAAATATAAGCATGTACAATATGTACGCATTAAGTAAACTAAACAGTTACTCAACTTCGGGTTTAAGATGTAATGTCCTTCATGGTTCCTTGCTCAGTCCAACTTAAAATGTCTCCAAAGTTATCCAGCTTCTGGCAGCCATGTGTTACTCCATCGTCCTTCCAAGCACATCTTCTCTGAATAAGATTCTTTCAAAAGCTTGTCTTAAAAGACCCCAAGCCCCTCCCACCAACTTCCTGCATACCAACTTCCTCTGCTCAGCTCTAAAGCCTATCCAACTGGTTTATTTACATAGCAATGTAAGGGGGGGGGGGGGGCTTGACTTTTCTGCAAACAATATGCTCTTATCAAACCTAACTCTATATTATTGCTATCAAGACAATACAAATGGCCATAGCAAAACATTGTTATAACAAAAATATTTTGCATATTTATTTATTTTATAAAAAGCCCCACCAAAATCCTCAGCACCAGGCCTATGATGTTTTTAATCAAGCCCTGATAAAAAGTCCACACACCCTTGTTTAAATGTCAGGTTTCTGTGATGTAAAAAAATGAGACAAAGATAAATAATTTCAGAACTTTTTTCACCTTTAACCACATGCCGACCAGCCACCGCAGTTCTGCGGCAGAATGGCGCGGCTGGGCGAAATAACATTAGGTAAAGTTGCTTTGCCCTGTGGCCACTAGGGGGCGCGCGTGCGCTAAGCTAATGCGAGCGCCTGGCAGTCTCGATCACCCCCAGGCTCCCGTGATCGCTTGGGGCACATGGAGAACCGGAAACTGTGTGTCTAAACACACAGTTTCCGGTTCTCTGAGGGGAGAACAGACAGATCATCTGTTCATACAGAGTATGAACAGACGATCTGTTATCTTCCCTGCACAGTCCCTATCCCCCTTCAGTCAGAACACAAACTAGGACACACTTAACCCCTTCACTGCCCTCTAGTGTTAACCCCTTCACTGCCAGTGACATTTTTACAGTAATCAGTGCATTTTTAATTGCACTGATCGATGTATTAAGGCCAATGGTCCCAAAAATGTGTCAAAATTGTCCAACGTGTCCGCCATATTGTCGCAGTCATGATAAAAATCGCTGATCGCCGGCATTACTAGTAAAAAAAAATTAAAAATAAAAATGCCATAAAACTATCCCCTATTTTGTAGACACTATAACTTTTGCGCAAATCAATCAATATAAGCTAATTGCGTTTTTTTTTTTTTACCAAAAATATGTAGAAGAATACGTATCAGCCTAAACTGAGGAAAAAAATTGTTTTTTTTATATATTTTTGGGGATATTTATTATAACAAAAAGTTAAAAATAAGGTTTTTTTTTTAAAATTATCGCTCTTTTTTTGTTTATAGCGCAAAAAATAAAAACCGCAGAAGTGATCAAATACCACCAAAAGAAAGCTCTATTTGTGGGAAAAAAGGACATTAATTTTGTTTGGGTGCAGCGTGCACGACCGCGAAATTGTCAGTTAAATCGCAAAAAGTGCTCTGGTCAGGAAGGGGGTAAAATCTTCCGGGGCTGAAGCAGTTAAATAATGGATTTTAAAGTATATAGATGTTACACTGTTATTTTAGGTTATATTCTTCCTCTTGTGTGAATTTAAAGTCCTTCTTTTTTGCTTCATAAATAACACTTTGAATCTAATTATTGGGAAAACATTTTCTCATCTAAGCTTATTTTCTCATTTTCACATTATTCTAAGCCAGGTTAGGACCAGGAAAACAAGAAAATCTTATTTGTCAAATAGATAACCCTGGAAGAATGATGCTACTTAGGACACCAAAAGCTGTGTGCCTACAGGCATCAGTGATGGAAATCAGGCCCTGGCACCTTTGCGTTGTTTCCTGGATATTATTAGCAGTTGATGAATTTCATGTGTAGCTTGGATTTTTTAAAATCTGGAAGAAAATGTTTTTTTTTCAGGATGAAGCTTTTTTTATATATAGATTTCAGGATATACTATTTCCATTTTCTAAAGTGTACTGATTTCTTGGCAGAATTAGAGATGGTAATGCAATCAACAGTGGGGGTAAATGTATTGCTAATGTATTTTTTCTACCATAAGACATTTTACATATTTTTCCTGAAATTTGCTATAACATTGGGCATTAAAAAATCAATCCAAGAATCTAGTGGGTTCAGTGAACTGATATAGCAAGCCAGGGGATACTGCTGCAGTTTTAAAGTCCAAAAGTCACTCTGGTTATCTCAGTTCTAACTTTATTTTTCAAATACGGTATTCGGAATGAGCAGAGTTCTGTGAAAGTGATTCATTTGCAAAATTACCACCAAAATGACTTCACCTTTTGTGAAACTTTACCAAAACTCCCAGTTTCCATTATTGAACAGCATGTGCAAAATTTACTTTAGACAAAAAAAAAAAAAAAAAGTAGTGTATTTATAAGGTATTTTTTTATAAGGGTCGGGGGTTAGTGTTTGTAGGTTAGTTTAATTTATTTTGTCCTTAAGGCTGAGAGAGTTCATGACTAAATGAGACTGGGAAACAGAGCTGAGATGAGATGGTGAATTCAGCGGACTGTGGGAATTTGAAAGCCTTAAAGGAGTGAGAGAGCCTGGGGTGTCAAGAGAGCCCCTATCAAGAGGCCAGGGAATGACAGCGGGGTGCTGCAACTGAAAAGGCTGAGAGTGCCATGTGCACCTTACTGCAAAGGTTAGTTATAGGCTGGGGTGGTTGCCTCTTCTGTGTACAGTTGGTTGAATTGTATACAGGCACAGACTTCCTCCAATCAAACCTGCCCTTAATCTATCCACTCCTATATGTTCTCTAACTTAGGAGACTCTGAAAATGATAGAGTTAGGACCGTAGTACATAGAGGAGCTGTCACATACCTGACAGGAGACTGAAATGACGAGGTCGGCCTCTCTTATATCTCCAGCCCAGGCCCCACTGAGAGTGGAACAGATGGTACCAAGGGACAGGAGGAACACGAGTGCCTGTAGGTGTTGATTGCGGAGCTTGTGGCCGGAGTTGTAGACTCGGTGAGACAGGCCGAACATCAGGTCAGGAACTGCAATGATGCCGGTCAGATCAGCTGGGGTTAAAGGGGCACTCCACCAGGATTCAGGATGCATGGCTTGCCGGAGCTCCTCTACAGGTGTGATAAAGGAGCACACTGTGTCCACTGGAGCTGAGATGAGGGGCAGCCAGCGCTGGCCAAACAGGGGACAGAGGCGTAGTCACAAGGATAGCCAGAGTCATCAACGAGCAAGCAGCGAGGTACCAAGGCATCAGACGGGAAAAAGGTCAGGAGCAAGCCGAAGTCAGGACCTGATGATAAAAAGCCTAAATGAAATCCAAGGTCAGGTCAACAGCAAGAAATATAAAGCAGGATACAATCAAGGCACAGGGAAATAGCTGAAGATCAGTCAGCGCTGAAGAGGAGTCAGAACATCTAAATAGGCCATCCGCACCAATAGCGACTGTGGACGTGTTCCCATGAGTGTGAGCATTCACACACATGCATTCGCATTCCTGCAAATATTTGTTCACCTGTGCACAATTCTATGGGCAATAGTATGCACATGTGGCATGTGCACGTGCGTTCACCCGCCATGTCACAGCAGTTCTCTGACAGGAGCCTTGACATAGGCACTGTTTGATAGACAGGGACAATTTGGTTGTTTTTGCAAGCTAGCTTGTAGGGGGAAAACTTTGTTTGTGATGTGCATTGCCCTTCCATGCATGGGCGTAGCATAAGGGGTTGCAGGAGTCACAATCGCAAGCCCGACCCTAGCTCCAGGGGGCCCCTGCAGCCTCCCTCTCATATTATCATATCCTCCACAAAATCCAGCTCCGATCTGCCCTAGGGCCCCACAGCCACGCTCCAATACTGGGCTTCTACTTTGCCTTCCATAGTCCACACCCTCCTTTTGGCTGGGGAGAAGCTGTGAGCCATTTCCTGAATGGAGAGGAGCACGAGGTAAGAACAGCCCAGGATGGGGAAGTGTCTGTGCTGTGTGCTGGCAACATGGAATGGTAACCGAGCTCAGCGAGGTAAGAGGAGGAGTGCCGTCCTATAGACCCAATGGGATCAATGTCACTGGTGGGGTATGACACTGCTCAGTGTCTCTTAGTCACCATCTGGGATTCTCTGTACTCCCTCACCCGGGGATGTCTACTTACCCCACTTCCCTGACAACTGGGGAAAAGACATACACCTTCGGGGAGGTGACCTTCTCCCAACACCTGCCAACACTGACAGAGAAACCTTCAGAAATTGCTAAAACAAATCCCTTAACACCTCCTCGGGGGTCCCCTGAAGGGCTGAAGGCTCCAGATTTTGTGTAACATGGCTTTGCCCTCCCAGGCCCCCCCCCCCAAATCCCCCTGACCACCCCCTCCGTCCTGCATGCTATGCCTGGCTGCTGAGCTCCTTTCCCATTACAGCACTCTATACTGTTCCTCCCCTGCAGGGCTGAAATCACATTCATTTACAACACAGCCAGTTAGCTATGATCTGCACAGGGTGTATCTGCCTACTGCAACTACGCTGCCATTCCAACCAGATAATTTCACAGGTCAGAAGGGCAACATAAAAGCCAGATACACCCTGCGAAGACTGACAGACTGTGTTTAAAGGAATGTGATTTCAGCCCTGTGTAGTGTGTGTGGGGGGGCGAGCTGTATACAGTGCTGGGATGGAAAAGGAGCTCTGCCAAGTGACCTGCCAGGGGTCCCTGTCCTCTGATTCTCCAGTGGTAATCTCTGTCTTCTGATGTAAAGAGGAACTCTGGGAACTCAAAACAGTTTGAGTATCTTGGTGTGCGGTGGATGTATCTGCACACACGTTGGAAGTAGTGGGGGGGGGGGGGCAGGCCAGGGGGCCCGCAAGCTTCAAGCTACGCCTCTGCTTCCATGTGCACCTTACTGCAAAGGCTAGTTATGGGTTAGGGTGGTTTCCACTTTTTTGTAAAAAATGAGAGAACCAGGAGAGCTGAGAAAGCTGAATGAACACAGAGGTACCAGGTAAGATGGTTCTGAGGGACCAGCCACTAGCCAAGGTTGAGGCCTAAGCAGCAGTGCTCCTGAAGAGAAAGCCAGGTGGCTTGGCATTCTTTTTAGTTGTTTTTGATGGTGGAAACTCCTGCCTGGGCAATGGTTTTTGTTGAACTGTGAGTTTGTTTAATAAAAGTTTGCCAACAAGCCCTAAAACCACAGTTTGGACTGGCGTGGACTCACGAAAATCGCTACTACCACTCAGCTAAACCCCTACATAACATTAGGAAGATAAATAGCACCAGTTAAACAATGTCTTTTTAGCAAAAAGATGAAGGTCATTACACATTATATACATGTGTTTGTGTAGAAATCTTTCTAAAAATACAGACATAACATGATCCAAAATAGATGGGTGTCAACATCAGTAAAGTATATGGATTTTATATACAATAATGCAAACATACGACGTATCTAAGTAAATGAAGTACAGCAGCACAGTGCAATACCTTCAATAACATATTTTAAAAATGATGTTCTGAAACAAAGTAACACCCCTGAGGACCAGGAGAGGAGAAATTTTACCTTTATAAAATAAGGGTGAAATATTTGTTGATATTTATTTGCCATGAGCCATGTATAATTGTATTTAAGAGAAGAGAAATATTGGAGAATGTTCTATGAAGGAACAAGGGACTAGAGAGAGGAGAGCCATTAATCATCCAGATTGTCACCATACGGTACAAAACAGGTTTGTCATTGTGGGCCTGGGAAGGTGCTCCTGACATCTGCACAACACCCGTACATCATAAAGAGTCACTGTGCATATCAACACATAAAGAAGAACTCTATGTTAATAAAAATACTGCAGAATGTTTTAAAAATGAAAAACATATGTCCTGATTGTTGGTATTGATATATACACATGTACACTGCTGATGCATTTGGAGTCTAGCATTGGTGCAGATCTTCCTCTGCTGTGCTAAATAAGGGGAAATCCTAAAAAAAAGAAAAAAAGGATTTCAATCTACAAATGGGCCGGTGTCACTAAACCTTGTACTTTGTACCTCTCTGTTACCATGGCAGCACAAGGAGGTTAGCAGGGTTGCAAGCTCATCCGTTTAATTACTGACTCAAATAAATTATACAGGGAGGCTGATAAATGAAAGGTAAGGCACCGGCTGAATCTAATTAACCTGATATGTCAGTAATTGAAGGGATGAGTTAAAGATTACGTTGTGAGGCAGTTAAGTGCAGGTACTATTTTGGGAACTAAAAATTCCAATCAGTGCACTGATATAGAGTTTGAGCAAAAAGTTCATTTTGGCTTTGGTGTGACTTTGGCTTTGACCCTGCCTTGTCCTTTGGTTCCTGTTATGTTTCTTCTGTTGTCTGCCTTGACCTCCAGCCTGTTATACTGTACTGATAGAATGTTGTCTACTTGACTTTCCACCTTCGAAACAGCCTACCCTGCCCTCTGCCTGCTAACATAGTAAGTCTGGTTGAAAAAAAAGGCAGAAGTCCATCTAGTTTAACCAAAAAACAACCATACTGTTGCATGGCCAGTAGGTTTCCTTTCTGTTTGTTAGCTGTAACGGGTGGAGCAAATCCTACTTTCCGCCTTTATAATTCCCCCACTACATCTGTCACAGGCACCACACTTATATACACTCACCAGCCACTTTATTAGGTACACATTGCTAGTAACGAGTTGGACCCCCTTTTGCCTTCAGAACTGCCTTAATTATTTGTGGCATAGATTCAGCAAGGTGTTCCAAACATTCCTCAGAGATTTTGGTTTATATTGACATGATAGCATCATGCAGTTGCTGCAGATTTGTCGGCTGCACATGCATGATGTGAATTTCCCGTTCCACCACATCCCAAAGGTGCTCTATTGGATGAGATCTGGTGACTGTGGAGGCTATTGGAGTACAGTGAACTCATTGTCATGTTCAAGAAACCAGTTTGCGATGATTCGACCTTTTTTAATGTAGCACCCTCTACCATTAGGTAGGTGCTAGTAATAGGATTTTTACTACGAGACTGTCAGCACAGGCACATTTAGGCAGGCCTATGCTGTAAGCTAGGCCTGTTTGTTTTGATCTGGGGGCTGGGAGTGGTTAGTGTAACAGTGGGTGTGGCCACCTGCGCTCCCGTTCTGAGGTGCCTCCCCTGCTTTCAGGGAGAATGTTCTGGAAGAGTGGCAGGGCCTGGGACTGGAGTGGGAGGCAGCTCATGTGGGAACCCTGACCAATCCCCAACTGGTATTGGCAGGGGGCGGGCCTCCTATATAATCTGAGGTAACATGCCACTGGGGGGAGTTGTCGGCTGAGTGAAGTGGAGGATGGAATAGTAGACAGCAGCAGGAGGGCACCCCCATGTAGGGGGGGGGCGCGCTGATCACAGGAAGAGGCCCAGGGAGAGCTGTGAAGGAACTTTGCCTCTACGGTGTCATTGGCAATGTCTTTATCATCACACGGTTGTAGCACTGGTAGATTTGCAATCTATCGCATGTTAGGTAAATTTAGTAAATTGTGTGTTAGGAAGGTTAAACGTTCGCCTCTGTTCCAGCTTGTCTGACGTGTGGGTGTTTCCGTGCTGACCGGTGGGTGTCGCTGTTACCACTGGTCAGGGTTGAAAAGGCAACGTGTTGAAGCGTATGGATGCTCCTCTGTTCCGGAGGCACGCTCGGTGGAGGTGGTCCTCCGAGTTGCATTCTGGGCGAGGGTATTTATGGGACAGACGCCATATTTTGGGGTTCGTTTTGCAGCCACCTGCTGGTCCTCCTGGCTGACAGGTATGTGTTAAGGAGCTACCTCGTGGTCCTCCGTCCGGGAGGCCCACGATACTACGGCGCAGGGGTGGATCCATAGGCTTGTCTGGAGCCTGCCACTGCGGCCGAGGAATGGTCCTGAGCTGTCGGTCCTGTGTGACGAAGCTGGACAACCGAGGAGATCCCAGGGGAGGACCCGTCTTGGAGAGATCACGCAGCGTGCTGGTCTATAGAGGGGCCTGGTGACTCGGTTGGAGGACGTATACAAAAGTAACTATACAGCATAATGTTGCCGGCTCGGCTTAAAGGTTCAAGCACTGTGATGGACTTTCACTACTGTAAATCTACACATCCTGTGGCAGAGGATTGTATGGATTTTATTCCCAAACAAGTCTGTGGCAGAGACTTTGATTTGTGCTGCGTACTGGCTGCTAGACCGGTGAGAGAGGCCTATCCAGACAAGCAAGGAGTGTGTCCCACAAGGGGAGTGCATTTCAAATAGTGTTTGAATTATACCAAGACCATTTCGCCAAGAGAGCCCTTTCAGAGAATATTTGAGTTTCTTCTGCTAGTTTCCTTTCTACCTCTTTCCTGCTACTTCCTAAGTCGTTTGTTTAATAAAGCATTGAAAACGTACTCCAGTGTTGGTGCGTGTGTCGTCCAGAAGTAAACTCAACGGAACCCTCGACCTGTTGCCGGTGAAACAGAAGGCAGGAGAGTGAAGGTAACAGACCCGCTTAAACCAGCAGCTCCACCGCGAGTTAGTGCTACATGTGGGGGCGTCGTCCGGGATTTGTTGACCGTCAGTTACTGCAACCCAGTGGAGTGTTTTACCGGGAGTTTACAGAGGAGAGCTGGACTTTGAAAGAAAATCTTTTCAGGAAGAGGAAAGGTTACACTGCAGGACTTTACTTCATAACATCCTGGGGCACATAGGGAAACTCCAATCCAAAGAAGGGAAATTGTTAACCTTGCCAGATCCTCGGTTTTACTGGTAATTATGGACAATAGAACTTTGAAATGACCTAGTTAGATAGTGGCAGGGTAAAGAGGTCTGCGTGGTCAAGATCTATGGATCCTGTTCTGTGTTTAAATCCAAGGACTTCTTGTTTGCTAGCCGGATTTCTTTTATAGAAAAAAAAAAAGTTCTTATGCAGGGATGGACTCCTAAAGTATATATATTTTTTCTAATGTAGATTGTGGGAAGAGAGTTTCATTTTTAATGAAACTTTGCTCCTACTGTTGTATAGGTTGTATACAATGCAGTCCTCCGGCCCGGAGGACTACGAGGTAGGACTCCCAGCACATACCTGTCGGCCAGGATGGCCAGCAGGTGGAAAGAAAGAGACCAAGAAATATGGCGTCTGTCCCTTAAATACCCCTTCCCAGAATGCACCGCAGGGGACAACCTCTGCCGAGTTACTTCTGGGAAAGAGGAGCACTCAATACACCTCAGTCTGTTGCTTTCCTGCTCCGGTCTGTAGTGACACCGACATCTACTGGCGACGGAGTGGAACTGCACGCAACACAACCAAGGCTGGAACAGAAGCTAATTTAGCCATAGATTAAATCTGAACTTTGTACAGAACAGATGATCCACTAAATTTACACATAAGCGGTAGATTAAAAATCTACCAGCGCTGCATGTCCATCATGGGAAAAATAATTCAAGCAAGAAAAATGGCTGCAGAAAGATGCACGGATTTAGAACACCAGTGATCAGTACCACTTCCAGGGCACCCTCCTCACCCATCAGACATATGCAGCCAATGCCAGGGGGGGGAGAGGGGGAGGTGAGAAAAAGAGAGGGGTGATAGAGAGATCCCTAGCCCTGCCACTGTCTGAAGCCCCTCCTGTGCCCCATGTCCCAGTCTGCAGTCCCTGTCTGTGGGAAGGTTTGTGTGATGCTTGGTACAGTACCTTCCATGCCAGCAGGATGTTCATGTTCAGGCAGGGTCCATTCTTGTTCCGGGTGGGGACAGTGTTTTTCTCCTTTCAGAGGATCTGTTTGCTGTGAGATTGAGTGGTCCCTGGCCGCCAGCACCTTCTGCCCGTCCTCGTTTTCTGGGTCCCAGTAAGCCTGTTCTCTGGTTCTGGGAGGTCTTCAGAGCTCTTTTCCCTCCAGGGCTATTGGTCCTTGCTGATCACCTTCCCCACCAGGCCCAGACTGGGACAAAAAATTTTAGACTGAACAGTCCATGAGACTGGTCCCTTCCCCGCTCTCCATCCTGACAGATCCCCTGCAGAAGCCGGCGGGAGAAAGGAGACTGGAACCTTGCAGAGCTGCGGGGGGTGAGGCTGGCCAGGAAAGAGCACAGGGGTGGCAGATAGCATGGGAGTGAGGCGGAGAGCACTTGTGGGGGGTAGGGAGCAGCCGGGCTGAGAGCACTGGGGGGGGGCAGAGAGTAGGAGGGATCTGGAGAGCACCGGGAGAGCCAGAGATCACTGGGGAGGCAAAGAGAATGGGGATGGAGTGCATGGGGGGCTGGGGAGCACGGTGGGGTGAAGAGCACTAGGGAGAAGAGCCATGGAGCACATGGGGGGGCCAGAGAGCACGGTGCGGCGGAAAGCACTGGAGGGAGCCAGGGAGCACATGGGGGGCAGAGAGCACTGTGTTGAGAGCTGGAAAGCAAGGTGAGGTGGAGAGCATGGGGGGTGGAGAGCAGATGGGGGGCTGAGAGCATTGGGGGGCTGGAGAGTAGATGTGGGGAACAAGAGCATGGGGTGGGATGGAGAGCACAGGGGGGCCGGAGGAGATCATGGGGGGCAAAGCCAGGGAGCACATGGGGGGACCGAGAGCATGGTGAGGTGGAGAGCACAGGGGGGGCCGGAGGGGACCATGGGGGGTGGGGCCAGGGATATGACATGGATAGTTTTTCTTTTTCAGGCCATTCTCTGTAAACCCTAGAGATGGTTGTGTGTGAAAATCCCAGTAGAGCAATTTTTGAATTACTCAGACCAGCCCGTATATTATATGTGGGAATTTTGCACTGACTTTTTAATGAACTTTAACACTTCATGCTTTGAATTTCTAGAATTGTTCTAGCGCCTTCTGGAATATATTAACATTGATTTGATTTCACGGGAGAGATATATTTCTTTATAAAGGAGGCAGCAGGATTGTTTTCACTGTTATAGATTAATTGTTAAAACATTTATTTATCACTTTTTATTATTGTTTGAGTTATATGATTTGGGTTAATTTTTTACAGTGCAGTGTTATTGGAGGTTTATTAGGAAAGTATATACTTTGTTCAATTTTATCTTAATAAATAATTAAAAAATACATTAAAAAAAACAACCTCAGCTCTGTTCCTGTGTGCTGTGTGAAGGGGGGTGTATCCCTCCCCTCCAATCAACTTTTAGAGCCCTCCTCGCTGAGCTCTGCAGTGTCTAATTTCAGCTTTCGGCCCCCTTTTTTCTGACAGCTCAGACAAGCTTTATAAATTCTGGGCTTTGACCGGATGTAAAGATGAGAAGACTGTAGATAAACAGGTACAACTTATGTAGGAGGATTTGTTTCATCTCTGTGTATCACTTGAGGCAAGTCACTTCATTGGGTTTACATTGTTTACAGCCACTTTAAGCCCTGAAATCTTTGAGATCAAACACGGTTTTGCAATTTGTATATGTGTCAACTGGATCAACAATAACTGCTTTAAATGCCATAATAATGTTCTAACTTTTTGAAGGACAAAAATTATATTTGGTAGTTTTTGCTGCCAAATGTGAATGCTTAAAGTAGAACTGAAGGCAACCTTTTCTTTTTCATTCTGGATAGAGTAAGGGAGGGTTATAACCCCTATCAAGTTTTTTTTTTTAGCAATCTGTGTCCCTTTTGGGGGATTTCTCTTCACTTCCTGTCTTATAGCCAAACCATGGCATGGATGTGAGAGAACATCCCACCAAAATGAGGGAATTCCATGGTAGTCACCAGAACTAGTGTCCCCATTGGAAGATTTCAATAGCAAAAATGAAGAACAAATGGAACTTTGAAGGCATTGAACCCCCTCTCAGACTAATTACCAGTACACAGTCATAGCTTAAAAAAGATTTTTATTACAGCTATTCAGCTGCAGCACTGATTTATTTATCTTGACAGCAACTTTGTTTGCTTTCACGATACTTAAATTGGTATTCCACCCCCCAAAAAAAAAAATCATGAATGTGCCTAAAAAAAAAAAAAAAAAAATATTTGGAAAAAATTTTTTTTTTTTACTTACCTCTAAATGGCTGTTGCTTGGGGGTCCCTCGTAGTCTGCCTCCTTCAGTGCCCGGGTTCGTGACATCACTTCCCCTAAGCGCAGGAATGGCTCAGCTCTGCCCCCTCCCTCTTGTCAATCATCTGGACAGGTCCCAGATGACTGCGCAGCCAAAGCCGGGTGCCCACAGTTGCAAAGCCGGCGCCGCCGAACGGAGGGGGAGACGAGCGGGGCTTCGTTCCCCCGCATCATTGGACCCTGGGACAGGTAAGTGTCCGATTATTAAAACTCAGCAGCTGCAGTATTTGTAGCTGCTGACTTTTGATTTTTTTTTTAAATTGGAACTCCTCTTTAAATCAGCGACTCCAGCGATGTAGAAGGTGATTTCACCACCACAGTTTAAAAAAAATGGTGATCATTAGAAGTAGGTGGATGAAGGGCAGTATTCTAAAGGTGGGCATACCCATCGATCAATCTCTTTTTTTCGCCCACAGGTTACATGAAAAAAAGAACATTACAATATATGCCCAACAAGGACCAGCAACGTACTGGTATTTTGCTGGACTTTGAGTGGTTATGCCAGAAATGATGCCTGCAGGTTTAGGTATCATCTTGGTATCATTCTTTTCAGCCAGCGGTCGGCTTTCATGTAAAAGCAATCCTAGTGGCTAATTAGCCTCTAGACTGCTTTTACAAGCAGTGGGAAGGAACGCCCCCCCCCCCCACCGTCTTCCATAATTTTCTCGGGCTCTCCTGTCCCAACAGGGAACTCAAGAAGGCAGCCGGTGGTTCTGCCAGCTGACCATAGAGCTGATTGGAGACCAGAATGGCTCCAATCATCTCTATGGCCTAAGAAACCGGAAGCTACAAGCATTTCATGACTTATATACACAGCGCCAATGGGAAAATTGGGAAAGCATTTTTTCACACCGATCTTGGTGTGGTCAGATGCTTTGAGGGCAGAGGAGAGATCTAGGGTCTAATAGACCCCATTTTTTTCAAAAAAGAGTACCTGTCACTACCTATTGCTATCATAGGGGATATTTACATTCTCTGAGATAACAATAAAAATTATTAAAAAAAAAACAATAGAAAGGAACAGTTTAAATATAAAATAAAATAGCAATATAAATGATAAAAAAAAAGCCCCCCCACCCTGTGC
Organism: Aquarana catesbeiana; assembly: GCF_042186555.1. Lineage (NCBI taxonomy): Eukaryota > Metazoa > Chordata > Amphibia > Anura > Ranidae > Aquarana > Aquarana catesbeiana. The sequence continues at coordinate 92,753,992 of NC_133324.1, read as the reverse complement.
TCACGCACAAAAGGCGAATGCAAGCGTCGGTCTGGTGTCATATGTAAACAGCAATTGCACCATGCATGTGAGGTATCACTGCGAAGGTCACATCGAGGGCAGTAATTTTAGCAGTAGACCTCCTCTGTAAATCTAAGATGGTATCAATGGTAACCTGTAAAGGATTTTAAAGGCTTTTAAAAATGTATGTGGTTTGTCACCGCTGCACGTTTGTGCGCAATTTTAAAGCATGTCATGTTTGGGATCCATGTACTCAGCAAAAGATCATCTTTTTTATTTCATCAAACATTTGGGCAATATAGTGTGTTTTAGTGCCTTAGAATTTAAAAAAGTGTTTTTTGTTCCAAAGCATTTGCGTTTGAAAAATCAATGCGCAAATACTGCGTGAAAAAAAATGCAACACCCACCATTTTAATCTGTAGGGCCTTTGCTTTAAAAAAAATATATAATGTTTGGGAGTTCAAAGTAATTTTCTAGCAAAAAAAATAATATTTTTTTTCATGTAAACAAAAAGTGTCGGAAAGGGCTTTGTCTTCAAGTGGTTAGAAGAGTGGGTGATGTGTGACATAAGCTTCTAATGTTGTGCATAAAATGCCAGGACAGTTCAAACCCCCCCAAATGACCCATTTTTGGAAAGTAGACACCCCAAGCTATTTGCTGATAGTAATGTTGAGTCCATGGAATATTTTATATTTTGCCACAAGTTTCAGGAAAACAAACTTTTTTGCAGAAAGTTGTCACTAAATGATATATTGCTCAAACATGCCATGGGAATATGTGAAACTTCTCAAAAAAATGTTTTTCTTTTCTTTCTTCATTTTCAAAAACAAGTGAGAGCTTAGTGAGGAGTAAAATCACAATTTTACGCCTTTAGAAAGCCTGAAGGCTAGGCTCCCAAAAAGTTTCACACATGTAGTATTCCCATACTCGGGAGAAGCAGCAGAATGTATTTTAGGGTGTAATTCCACATATAAACATCCCATGTTTGAACAATATATAATTTAGTGAAAACTTTGTTTAAATAAATAAGTAAATATTCCCGAAACTTGTGGCAAAATATAAAATATTCCATGGACCCAACATACCTCTCAGCAAATAGCTTGAAGGGTATTCTTTCCAAAATGGGGTCATTTGGGGGGTTTTGTGCTATCTTGACATTTCATGGCCCTTGAAACTGTGATAGGTAGTGAGGAAGTGAAATCACCATTTTACGCCCATAGAAATCCTGAAGGCGGTGCTTGGTTTTCGGGGTCCTGTATGCGGCTAGGCTTCCAAAAAGTCTTGCTTATTGACATTTTTTTTTTTTTACCAAAGACATGTAGCTGAATAAATTTTGCCCTAAATGTATGACTAAAATTGAGTTTATTGGATTTTTTTTTTTTTTATAACAAAAAGTAGAAAATATAATTTTTTTTCAAAATTTTTGGTCTTTTTCCATTTATATCACAAAAATAAAAATCGCAGAGGCAATCAAACACCATCAAACAAAAGCTCTATTTGTGGGAAAAAAAGGACGTACATTTCGTTTGGGTGCAGCATTGCATGACTGCGCAATTACTAGTTAAAGCAGCGCAGTGCCAAATTGTAAAAAGTGCTCTGGTCATTGGGCGGCCAAATCTTCCAGGGCTGAAGTGGTTAATGTGCATGGGACGTTTTACAACCTCCCCTGAACTATTTAACTTGATAGATAGTAAACGACGTTTAAAAATGTCCGTTTTGGTGCGTTTACATGTCGCGTTTAGCCACGTTTAGAAGCTTTTTTTTATTTCAAATAATCAAAAATGAAAAAAGCCTGTAAACGAAATGCATCTAAACACGCGTTTACAAGCTGTTACAGGCATTTGGCTTTTCAAATGCCTCTGAACATCCGTCCTGAAGGAATTTTTTTGCTTTCCAAAAATGCTTCTAAACTCAACTGCCTAGAAATGACTATAAACATGTATACATAATACATGTACTGATAAGATAACTTAGAGGAGAGTTCAGGGCCAGCTGAAAAAAAATGCACAACTGCTGCTAAACATCCGTTTACCAGCAGCAGTGTACATGAAGCCTAAGAGCTGAAAATGTGGAATAGACTTCCTCAAGAGCTGGTTCTGGCCAGCTCAGTAGATTGCTTTAAAAAAGGCCTGGATTCTTTCCTAAATGTACATAATATAACTGGGTACTAACATTTATACAATACCTTGCAAAAGTATTGACCCCCTTGGCTTTTTACCTATTTTGTTACATTACAGCCTTTAGTTCAATGTTTTTTTAATCTGAATTATATGTGATGGATCAGAACACAATAGTCTAAGTTGGTGAAGTAAAATTAGAAAAATATATACATAAAACTATTTTTCAGAGATATAAAACTGATAATTGGAATGTGCGTATGTATTCACCCCCTTTGTTATGAAGCCCATAAAAAGCTCTGGTGCAACCAATTACCTTCAGAAGTCACATAATTAGTGAAATGATGTCCACCTGTGTGCAATCTAAGTGTCACATGATCTGTCATTACATATACACACCTTTTTGAAAGGCCCCAGAGGCTCCAACACCTAAGCAAGAGGCACCACTAACCAAACACTGCCATGAAGACCAAGGAACTCTCCAAACAAGTAAGGGACAATGTTGTTGAGAAGTACAAGTCAGTGTTAGGTTATAAAAAAAATCCAAATCTTTGATGATCCCTAGGAGCACCATTAAATCTATCATAACCAAATGGAAAGAACATGGTAAAACAGCAAACCTGCCAAGAGATGGTCGCACACCAAAACTCACAGCCCGGGCAAGGAGGGCATTAATCAGAGAGGCAGCACAGAGACCTAAGATAACCCTGGAGGAGCTGCAGAGTTCCACAGCAGAGACTGGAGTATCTGTACATAGGATGACAATAAGCCGTACGCTCCATAGAGTTAGGCTTTATGGCAGAGTGGCCAGAAGAAAGCCATTACTTGCAGCAATAAACAAAATGGCACATTTTGAGTTTGCAAAAAGGCATGTGGGAGACTCCCAAAATGTATGGAGGAAGGTGCTCTGGTCTGATGAGACTAAAATTGAACTTTTTTACCATCAAAGAAAACGCTATGTCTGGCGCAAACCATACACATCACACCAAAGATCACCATCCCCACAGTGAAACATGTTGGTGGCAGCATCATGCTGTGGGGATGTTTTTCAGCAGTTGGGACTGGGAAACTGGTCAGAGTTGAGGGAAAGATGGATGGTGCTAAATACAGGGATATTCTTGAGCAAAACCTGTACCACTCTGTGTATCATTTGAGGCTAGGACGGAGGTTCACCTTCCTGCAGGACAATGACCCCAAACACACTGCTAAAGCAACACTTGAGTGGTTTAAGGGGAAACATGTAAATGTGTTGGAATGGCCTAGTCAAAACCCAGACCTCAATCCAATAGAAAATCTGTGGTCAGACTTAAAGATTGCTGTTCACAAGCACAAACCATCCAACTTGAAGAAGTTGGAGCAGTTTTGCAAGGAGAAATGGGCAAAAATCCCAGTGGTAAGATGTGGCAAGCTCATAGAGACTTATTCAAAGCGACCTGAAGCTGTGATAGCTGCAAAAGGTGGCTCTACAAAGTATTGACTTTAGGAGGGTGAATACATATTGACTTTAGGGGGGGTGAATGCACATTGACTTATTCTGTTATGTTGTCCTATTGGTTGTTTGCTTCACAATAAAAAAAAAATCTTCAAAGTTGTGGGCATGTCCTGTAAATTAAATTATGCAAATCCTCAAACAATCCATGTTAATTCCAGGTTGTGAGGCAACAAAACACGAAAAATGCCAAGGGGGTGGATACTTTTGCAAGGCACTGTAGGTAAAGTTGATCCAGGGAAAATCCGATTGCCTCTTGGGGTATCAGGAACGATTTTTTTCCCCCTGCTGGAGTAAATTGGATCATGATTTGCTGGGTTTTTTTTGCCTTCCTCTGGATCAATTGTGGGTATAGAATTGTGTATACAGAATTGTATATATTTTTTTCCCTTTTATTGGTTGAAATGGATGAACTTGTGTCTTTTTTTCAACCAGACTAACTATGTAACTATGATAATGATGGCCCATGGGGCTTGTCCCGGAATGGCCAAAATTATAGCAAAAAAAAAGAAAATGTAAAATACATTTCCATTATTTTTTTGTTCTTGTTGTTGCTTTGATTTACTGTACAGCGTCCTGCATCATTTTAACTATAGTACAGAGCACTCCATGCTGTTTACATGATGACAAAAGAACACAAAGTACATGCATCTTGCAAGTAAAAGTATGTTACTTCCTGACACATTAACCAAAACGAGGATGATAAGTGTATTCCACATCGCTAATTTGTTGGGCTCGATATCCTGGTGTGCCCTAATAGCATCATTTCAAAGAGGAAGATTACAGGAGCATTTAAGGAATGAAAAAACATTCCAGATTTATCTGTATATAATTACAATAATAAGCTGCTCAGTACAGTGTATAAAAAAAAACGAAGATGTAACATCAGAGCCATTAGCGGGAGTCACAGCATGTCCTGTATATCTGGATGATTCAGACTCCTCCGCAACCAGGAGCTCCAGAACAAGAAAATAGAAAGGGAAATTTCTCATCCTTACAGTGCTTACTCCCACATTCCCATCCCAATAAAGCAGGATTTATTTTTGGTCGCAAAATGTTTAGAAATATATTAAATACAGGATAGTCAAAGGGAGTCAAGACCATTTCAAAACCAGACATGAAAAGTGTTTTTTTTCTAGACCTAGTAGTTCGGGAGGCCCAAGTGACCTTAGTAAAAAAAAGAACAACCAATCAGAATTTATGTTGCAGAAGTCAGACCAGCAGATAATGGATTCTGATTTCTTGCTGTAGATTACTGCACTTAAAGTGATATTAAACCCCCAATGTGAAATTTGATATATAGAAGCATACTACAGGACTCACCATGTTTGCTCTTTTCTTTCTTTCTGCAGCCTGTCGCTTTTTTGCAATCTTCATTTGAACCTTCTGTACTCTATTTCCATCTTGAGGGTGGCTCTACTGCCTTTCAGGGTCCCATGGTGCCACCCTTACATGTACACTTCAACCTGTGATGGGCACACATACGCCCTGTTTTCATGCCACTAGGGATGAGGGCAGTCATGTCTTATTAAAAAATTTCCTTCGCGCTGGTGGATAAATAAATATAATTGTGACTAGGACATATGTAATTAAGTGATTCTTGTTGCGTAGTGAAATAATATTGCAGCAAAATGAAGGTGTTCACATAAACACTAAATGAATAAATATTAAAATAAATTTCGCGCAATATTAGCAATTGACATATGTAAAATAATGTGTAAACAAAAATAGTGACTATATTGGATGATAATTGCTGCGATAATGGTCGCTACATTCTGCGATCTGACTCAACAATCTCCAGGGTCAGTAATCTCTATGTAGCAGCCTATAATAAATATTACTAACTGTGATAAAGTGCTGGTGTTATATTGAAGGAGTGAAAAAACATATATATGACTGATATATTATTGTGAGAAAACATCCGTGAATAAAAATACATGCTAAAATTGAACACATTCACGTGAATAAAGCTAAAAGTAAAAATCTTCCTGTGAAATGAATGATATACATAAATAAATAGCCGTGAAAAGAAAACTATCAAAAAACTTTTAAGAAAAAAATTATATCTGTGAAATAAATATATAGCTTTGTGAATAAAAATCCTTCTGTGAAATCAATATGCAACCAATCCAAGATGGTACCTAAACAATAGAGGGTGCCAGCAATAATCTTTTTTTTTTTTTAAATGAAATGCAGTCACAGTTCACTAAAAAATAACCTTTAAAATACAGATGATAAATATAAAAAGTCCTTGGGGATAAAGAATAGGTGGCAATATATATAAAAAGTTCATAAATAATTCCTCTGTTTAAACTGGTTCTTTGTTATATACATAAAGTATATTGTTTCTGTAGTAATGCCTCCTACTGTGGTCTCACAGAACTCTCACCTTAGATCAGTAATAATCAGGCTTTCAGTGATTGTATCTTTCAGCAGTAGAAGCAGTATCATGAAGTCTCACTTTCTTTCCTGTTAACTCTCCATGGTTTCTTCTATATCACTCCGCTCTAATAAACTCAGTAAATAAAATGAGGGAGGAGGGGAGAGAGAAAGGAGGCTCCACTAGTGTATTAACGTTTTAAAACCAACAGGGGGATATTTATTTAGGTATTGCTCTTACATTTGTTACATTAAAAATAGGCAGAGTAAATAGGTAAATGGTGTGGCGTTCTCAGCGCCCTCTCACTTGTGCTTCAGTCTGTGTGTGCCGCTCCAGCCAATCCCTACGCGTTACGACACCGTCACGTGTCTTCATCTGGGGAACCGGATTGGCTGTTCTATGTTCGCTTATGTATACTCAAACCGGAAGTTCCAAAACCGCCATTTTACTTGTGATTGTATTCGTTTTACTCGGCGGACTGTGTACTAGAAACGGAAGTACTAAATCCGCCATTTTACTTAAGGTTATATTCATTTTTACTCGGCGGCCATTTTTCTTTGGATATTAGGAAGTTAGTTCTCCTTCATTTTGTTGTAGATATATGTGATATAATACTTCTCTATATGTTGTAATCCTATGTGCGCAGCCATTGTTTTGGTGGGATTGAAGATACATGTTACATCCTATTGCGATTTGCATCTATCACAACGGGAGTTATATTGTAGGAGTTCTAGAGCGTAATATAACAGGTTCCTTTGTTATATTCGCTACGATATATGAGGAAGTCCTTCTATAATAAACATGTGTGTAAAGTTAAATCTGTATAATTGCAACGTTTTCGTATTTGGAGACATACTATAAGTAAATTGCATATTACTAGTTATTTTAATTTATCAACGAAGCATATATGAGAGTGCCTTGATAGGTCAACCAACTAATCTGTATATTCCATACATATTATTAAAAACATTAATTAAAATACATATTAAAAACAATTCTCATCAAATACTAGTGATAATAATACAAAATAAATCTATAAATATATTAATAGTAGATAATCGATATTGGTGATAATCATACATAATCATAATATCCTTTAAAGTACACAATTGTGTAAAAATAGATTATATGATGGGACAGTCACCAAACAATGGGGAGAGAATAGATCAAAATTATATATAAAAATATATTGGAGGTATTTTAATTTAATTTTCAAATGATATTTCAGATACTAAATATTTTATTTAATGCTAAAAAAAATATAAAAAGTTAAAAATATAATTAAAAGTTATTTAAAAAACAGTTTAAGTTGAGGGGCAGGAGGCGGAGCCTAGCAGAGCAGACATGCATTGTTAGAGCTCCACACCGCTGAGGAGAGAAGAGAAGGACAAAGCAGAGCCTGCAGGCTCAAAAGGTATCCATTTGAACCTTTTTGCCCCAGGGAACAAACTGTGAAAGTTTGGGCAGGAAATATGGTACTGGGAGGAAACCGTGGCAGAAATAAAAATCACCTCACAAAGAGCTCACAGGCACTCACTGCAGCTGAAGCAGCTCCAGTCACCTCACAAGATACAGCATCAGGGCGCTCTCACAGACAGAAAATGTCACAGCAAGACTCTCCATTTGAGTCAGATACAGAACAAATCCTCTCACAAACTTCTCCACAAGCCTCCTCAGTATCCCCAGTAATATTATTACAATTTGAAAAGATGCTTCATAAGGCTTTAAAACAAACCTCAGACCAAATAACAAAAAGCCTAACCAAAGAAATAAGAGAGCTGGGAAACCGCACCGCAGCCTTAGAAATAAAAATGGATGAAATTGAAATTACAACCCAAGAAAATATAACAGAATTGGAACAATTAAAAAAAGAGAACTTAATACTTCAAACTAAGCTTGAAGATTACGAAAATAGAGCCAGACGTTCAAACTTGCGCATAAGGGGAATACCTGAAACTGTGACAGACCTGCAATCTACTATTACTGCTCTATTACAAGAACTAAAGCCAGATATCCCTATTGAACGTTTAGAACTGGACAGAGTACACAGAGCCCTCACAGCCAAAAAGAAAGATGGACCCCCACGTGATATAATCACAAAATTTCATTATTACAGAACGAAAGAACAAATACTAATTGCTGCAAGAGAAAAAAAGGAACTTAATTTTCAAGGACACAATTATCAAATTTTTGCTGACCTATCCCAACTTACTATTACTAAAAGACGATCCATGAAACCCCAACTAATGGAACTGCAACGCCACAACATTATGTATCAATGGGGTTTCCCCTTTTCAGTCAGATTTAACTACCAAGGTACAATTTACAGAAGCAGATCAGCAGATGAACTACAACAAACCCTTTTAAAATTAAATCTGACAGAACCCACAAGCAGCAACACTCCCACACGCAGAAGAATGGCATCATCTTCACCTTCAGGCAGCACCCAGAAAATTTCAGAACAAAATGGGAATCATCATTCTCACAAAAGAGGCCGTTATGCCACATCATCCATGGACCAAGAAGATTCAATGGACTGACATCCTAATTCCTGATATCTCTTCATTTATTATACTAAGAGATGGTTCTCTATAAAAAACCTGTATTTATAACTGAATGTAACTGCATTCTGATAGTCACACACTGTGTGGGATCATGTTACATTCCAGTTATATTTCTTATTACTTCTGATTCATATAGCCTTAGAATATATAAGTGAAATAAGGAAATTCTTGTTCAGTTATATATTATCAGGTAATAACAATAGATTTATTACTTTTTAGGACAAATATGTTCAATAATCCAGAAGTAATGGAAGCTTTTTCTTTCTTTTCTTAAAACAAATATATTATTACCTAACTAGTTCCTAGAATTATGTTTTTGTTTATTCTAATCTGAAGCAATACAACCTCAATTTTATGAGTTAACATTTCTAAACAGTTGCATATGAATAAAATATGTAATTGTTTACTCTAAAAGGGTTAAAATCCCAAAATAATTCAAACTATCTTCATCAATACCAATGTTATTAACAGTACCTTTCTAACTGAATTATTTAGCCTAGGGCAAGACTAACCATATACAACCACCCTGGATTAAATAATTTCAACAAAAACTATATTCTGCACTCCAATTAATGAAACATCATTTTGATGTCTTTTGACATAGCACTTCTCTCCTGTAAGTGGAAGATCCGTGTACCCCCATTAGCCCTCCTCATTCTCCCAATCATATTATGTGGGAGTGTGACGAAGGCACTTATTCCCCTGAGAGAGATATTTATCCTCTTTCACGGGTAAATTGTGATTACTTGCAAAAAATAATTTATACAGTGTATCATCTAATCTCATATGTTTTTTGTTTACGCTTTACTCCAGAATTCACTGGTTTCTTTTCTATCTATTCATCTCTTCAGTCCACACAGGTTGATCTGCGCAGTCAGCTCTGCATAACAAAAAGTAAGTCAAAACTATTTGATCTATTGCCATGGCACCACTGAATATACTTTCCCTGAATGTTCAGGGAATAAATGTCCCTCAAAAAAGGACCAAAGCCTTCCGTACTTTCCATAACAAGAAGGCTCACATAGTATGCCTCCAAGAAACACACTTCACCAAAGATTCTACTCCAAAATATATTTCTCCTTTTTATCAACAAATTTACACGGCTTCTGCCTGTACCAAGCAAAGGGGAACTCTAATTGCATTTCACCGATCCACACCATTCACCTTATCATCAGAAATTAAAGACCCAGAAGGTAGATACCTGATACTCATGGGTTATATAATGGATACAGCAATCACGGTGATTTCCTACTACGCTCCTAACAAACAACCTACACCATTCCTCTCACATATATTACAAGTGATTAATACACACAAAATAGGAACAGTGATAATGTGTGGGGATTCGAACCAGGTCCTCCTCCCATTTCTAGATAAATCACCTTTTACACCATCCAAAATAACCTCTAGATTACCTTTTTCTCAACTTCTTTCCAAATACAATCTGGTAGATTCATGGAGAGAAAGTAACCCAATGAAAAAGAAATTCACTTATTTCTCGCACCCTCATCAAACCTTCACCAGAATAGATCATATTTTTCTAACAATAGGAATGATACCAGAAATTATTGCATCAGATATAATTCCGATTCCGTGGTCTGACCATAATGCAGTATACACTACTATAGCCTCAGCCATACCAAAAGCGCATGACCCAACGTGGTACTTACCGGACATAATGCTCAAACACCCACTACATCAGATGGCCATTGAACAAGCTTTAAAGGAATACATATCAATTAATAATACAACAGACATCTCCCCAATAACACTGTGGGAAGCTCATAAGCCTGTCTTGCGTGGTACAATACAAAGACAAATGGCACTATTTAAACGGGAACGCAAAAATCTAGCAAAAAAAATAGAACTCAATTTTAATGCAGCCTACATATCATTTCAAGATAATCCATCTCAGAGTACAAAATCTCATCTGGAAAAATCTAGATTGGAATACGATCTATTTCTCACTGAGTCAGTTGATAAATCCCTCAAACGCTCCAAACACAATTTCTACATGAATACAAACAAACCAGGTACATATTTGGCTCGGGCATTAAATTCAACTAACAAATCTTTCAAACCAATACGTTTGAAATTATCAAAAAATGTTTACACTTGTAATCCAGTTAAAATAGTCCATAAATTTCACTCACATCTTGCAACTTTATACAAGACAAACAATGAATTTAATCCTACAGAGGCTGAATCCTTCTTCTCAAAAATAACCTTACCTGAGTTATCTCAGAATCAAAAAAGCAGTTTGGATGAGCCTATAACTATAGATGAAGTTGCTAACGCCATAAAAGACCTAAAACTTAACAAAAGACCAGGCCCAGACGGCTACTCGGCTTTATACTATAAAACATTCTCAGAAATACTCTCTCCCATTCTCACTGAAACTTTTAACAAACTTCTAGATGGACATTCTTTTCGGCAAGAAACACTAATGGCAATTGTTTGTATGATCCCGAAACCCCTTTCTGATGATACTTCCTGTGTGAATTATCGGCCTATCTCTCTGTTAAACCTTGATATTAAATTATTAGCAAAAATAATAGCAAAACGCCTCAATAGCATTATAGGAAAATTAATACATAGAGATCAAGTAGGCTTCATGCCAAATAGACAGGCAGGCGATAATATACGCAGGGCAGTGTTATTGGCACATATTGCTAAAAAACGGAAAATCCCTTTATGTTTTCTATCTCTCGATATTAAGAGGGCATTCGACACAGTATCCTGGCAATATATGCAATATTCATTACAAAAATGGGGTTTTGGACCCCACTTTTTAACATGGATCAAAGCATTATATAATAAACCCAAAGCCTATATAAAATATGCTGGATACAAATCTGAAGCCTTTAATATCGAAAGAGGTACCCGACAGGGTTGCCCATTATCTCCCTTATTATTTGCCCTTATACTCGAACCCATGGCCCAATACATCAGAACAAACCAAACTATAACTGGCATTGAAGTAGGAGGTATTACACACAAATTATGTATATTTGCAGACGATATATTACTTTTTCTATCATCACCACAGGTCTCTGGTCCTAACTTAATACCAGCTCTTGATGGATTTGCAGCCCTATCCGGCCTTATGATTAATCCTAAGAAATGCCTAGTGCTTAATATTTCACTCACAAACATGGAATTGATCCCGGCTAGGGCTGCACTCCCATTCACATGGGCAGAAAAATCAATCCCATATCTTGGAATTCATTTAACAGCATCTCATTCTGACTTATTCTCAACCAATTATCCTCCTGTATTAAGACAGATCACAAATCTAATAAAACAATGGTCGCAACTTCCTTTATCCTGGATAGGGAAGATTAATGCAATCAAAATGACTATTCTACCCAAATTGCTTTATCTATTCAGAGTCCTCCCTATTCCAATTCCTTCCTATTTTTTGAGAATAGTACAAAAAAGAGCAACTTCGTTTATATGGGGCTCTTCTAAACCACGTATACCTATACACACACTACATCTTCCCAAAAATAAAGGAGGCCTGGGATACCCTAATTTTACTAACTACTACAGAGCAGCACATTTGGCCAGTCTGTCCAAATACCATGCAAAACAGGAAATCCCATTATGGGTATTTATAGAAGCTTCAGAAAATGACCCTCTATTAATATCAAATTTATTATGGCTTGATCCTAAAGACCGCTTTAAAATTCATAATCCCATAACTAAACACTTCTTATCTCTCTGGGATAAACTAAAAACCAAATATCAGTTACAATCTCCACACAATCCTCTCCTTTCTTTTATCAGAAATCCGGCCTTTTATCCGGCATGGATCTACCCAAATTCTTTTAAAGCTTGGACAACATCAGGCATTCAGACACTAAATGACTTCATAGCATCTAAATCATTCCTTTCATTCCCATCGCTTAGAGAAAAATATGATCTACCAAACTCTGAGATATTTAGATATCTCCAAATCAAAAATTTCTATACACCATTCCTAAAGGGGGATACACCATTATCCCAATTATCCATTTTTGAATCAATCTGTACAAAAGATCCATTTGCTAAAGGTACAATTTCATCACTTTATAATCAATTATATGGAGTAGCAAATCTTAATAGACCCTCTTACGTTCAGAGGTGGGAGGAGGACCTGGGACGAACTTTAGAAGACACGGACTGGTCTAACATATGGCTCACATCTAAGTCATCTTCACCCAACATCTTAGCACTGGAGACAAATTATAAAGTCCTAACTCGCTGGTACCTTGTACCCGCTAGAGTGGCAAAATATTCACCTAATACCTCAGCTCTTTGTTTTCGAGGATGCCCAGAAATAGGCACATATTTACACATATGGTGGACGTGCCCAGTAATCCAAACCTTCTGGAAGGAAGTCTTCGTGATTGCATCTAAAATATTTAAAAAAATAATACAACCAGATCCATATTTAACTTTACTTAATCTAAAACCGTAATGGTTAACACTCTCTCAATTCAAACTTATGATCCAACTAATAACTTCTGCAAAACAAACAGTGGCCAAGGCATGGAAATCTCCTACATTGGTACTAGCAGAAACAATTCACAGAATGAATAATACAATGTCTCATGCTAAGATGGTAGCCATCGATCAAAATCAAATTCCAAAATTTGAAAAACTTTGGCATCCTTGGATAAAACAACAGTTCCTGTCAAACTTCAATGACTCTGTCCTGTTGTCATGGTAACAGATTAAATGACTTACAGAGACACCCATTCTAAGGCTTCAAAGAGGACTAAAAAGAATAATAAACTGACGAGCGGGACAACCTTGTGGACCATACCTCTACCTTTCAACCCTTTTTCTTCTTTCTCTTTCCTTTTCTCCACCTTACGATTAAAGCTCATTATCAGAATTTATTTGACCTATATACACTTTAATTGTAAACAATATGTATAGTAGGTATAAATCATTTAAATACCTACAAAAGTAACTAAGGAAATGATATATATCTTTAATTTAGGTTTACGTGAACCCATTGTTTAATATTTGAAATTTCATGATATTTACCTATATAAACCCTACTGTAAAACAATAAGCTTACTTTATAGATCCTTGTAAACTTACTTTATGTATCTTTATAACATTGTATACTCAATAAACTTCTTTTGACAAGGAAAAAACAGTTTAAGTCAAATTCCACGTTTAGACCCCCAGGTACCAGGGTACGTAAAGTATGAATCCATCTGGATTCTTTACGGCTAATGTCACGAACCAAATGGCTTCCTCTCCATGTTGGTATATGTTTTTCAATTCCCCAAAATTGGAGTTGCGAGGGATCTTTGTTGTGTACTAGTGCAAAGTGTTTTGATACACTGTGTTTGGGGAAGCCAGATTTTATATTTTGTATATGTTCTTTTAGTCGTGTTTTAAGCGCTCTTTTTGTGCGGCCTACGTATTGTAGGTTGCAGCTACATTGCAACACATAGACCACCCCTTTTGTGTGACATCCTATAAAATCCTTAATATTAAAATTTTGTCCTGTGTTAGTGGCTGTAAAATCTTTACGTTTTCCTTGAAATTTTTTCGCGTGGCGGCATGCATAGCAATTGCGACAGGGGTAAAATCCTTTTCCTGAGAAAATTGTATACGAAGATGTGGGGGGAGGGTCAATAACTGACTTCACGATTATGTCTCTAATAGTTGGTGCTCTTTTGTATACTATATTGGGCCTTTCTGGTAATATTTCTTTGAGGTCCCTATCGTTTTTTAAGATGTGCCAGTGTTTTTGAATGACTTTTGCTACATCCTTATATTGTATGTTATAATCTTGTTGCTAAGGTTTGTGTGCTTTAACCCTGGAAAGGTGTGCATGCACTGTTTTATCACAGTGAAAAAGTAATTACCTAAATATGAAATGCCAGGCCCGGGACAGGTGCATACATGCTCTCTAATATATTCATAGACTTAGGAGGGCATTGAGTTGTGTTGACACCACCGTTTTCCTGGCTTTGCCATACACATGATTGCCTGGCTGAATGTTATTTTTTTGGGCCTATAGAGAAGGGAGGCCTTTTTGTAAGGAAACAGTGGTGATTTGATAGGTTCGACTATCATGTCTAATCAACTGTATTCTCCAACTACCCCCAAAACAATTGGCCTGGGTTGTCTACAGCACCATTGACTTGAGATGGTCATCTGCTCTGACTGAAAAATATCTTATTGGAAGAAATTCATCTAGAATGTCAGGTCAATCTTCCGGATTGACCTGACCTTCTGTCACAAGGTTTGATCTCTATCCTTCTTACAGTCGCTGGTTTTTAATGGCATAGCTGTTGACTTGAGAGTAAGGGGAGTCTCTGATTCTGTCAATCCTGCCCTACAATGGCCTCAGTAGGTCACTTCAAGGAAGATTTACCACATAACTCGAAAATCTTCATCTGCTTAGAGTGGGGCTAGAGGATTTTTTCCTCGCAAGTATGTCATGCTTCGAACCCTTGTTTCTTTATTGTGCATCACGGGACACAGAACATCTTCATATTCATTACAATAGGGATGCCCCAAAGCACTGAGCATGAGGGAAGGGCAATACGGCAACAAGCCAACTGGCCTCAAACAACCAACCCGAAACATGTCAGAACCTCATGCAGTGGCTCTAACATCCTGGTAAACATAGTAAAAGAGTGAACCGAAGACCAGATAACAATTTAAAAACTTGAGCTACAAATGCCTGATGTCAACTAGCCTAGGAAGCACCCACACTCATAGAATAAGCCATCACTGTAAACAGTGAAACTTTTAAACCCTAAGCTTGAAAAAAAGCTGATGAATCTATTCAGAGATGAAAAAATTGGATGCTGTGTGACCCTTCCTGGGCCTTCAGAAAGCACTAAGAGGGAACCCGACTGACAAACCGTATCCAGCCAACCTTAAGAAAAACACCTGATAGCACAAATCACATCCAAAGTGTGAAGAGCCTTGTCCCTGATGTCTGCGACTTAAGACAAAAAGAGGGCAACGTAAAGTCTTTGAGATAGGACGAAGAAATCTCCACAGGTAAAAATGATGGCAGAGGCTGTAGAACCATCTTGTCATAGTGGAGCACCAGGAATGGTTCCTTACAGGGAAAGCAGCCAATTCTGACATTTTGTGAGCCAAAGCAACCAGGATATAACCTTCTGAGTCAGAAGGACTAAAGGAATATCTTGGATGGGTTCAAACATAGATTTCTGGAATGCAGAAAATTCCAAGATGAGGTCCCACGGAGTCAATGAAATAGCATATGTGATACCTTGCACTGTGATGACAAAGATTCTAAAATATTGGGACAAAGTGCCTAAGATCATTGCCTTCATTTTGAAGATTTCAAAGAAGTTTGGCTGACCATTTGATAATGTGGGAATAATGTGGGGATGCTAAAATACCATGTTTTTACTATGTTCAAGCTGTACATTTAAGCTTGTCTTTTTCATTTAGCCACTTACCTACAGGAGCAACTCTTGGATAGTCTGGTTCCATCCTATGCTAACCTTTCTCGTATCGGTAATACATATTTGAGCCAGCTTGTTGACAGTTGCCTTGCCCTAGAGATAAAGGACTCTTCGCTAACTAATGCATGCCATTAATTTGTCATACCATAGCTTCTTTTGCAACTTTTTTTTGTTTTGTTTTATTTGGATCTCTTTCTCACTCAAGGATTTTATTGAAGTTTTCAGAGAAAAGAATAAACATAACAATAGTCATGCCCACGCAGGGGCTACTGCATTGGAAGGTGTTAAATCAATTTACGTAGGTCAGGTGCAACCGAGTGATGTTGTACATAGATGATAAAACATCAGTACATTTTCTACATGAACCAACATTAAGTAAATAATTAAATGTTGAGGAAAAGAGGTGAATCGAAGAGCAGGGAAAGAGGAGACAAGCTATAGGCAATAAGAAGAAAATAGATAATGAGGTGGGGCGATTGGGGAAAACTGGGAGATGAGATACATTTTTATCCTTTTCATAACAAATCAAGAGCCCCTCTACCATGTACTAGACATCTGTTAAAGCAGAACTCCTGCCTAGCTTTTTTCCTAAATTAGTCAGCCAGGGATGAACCCTAAACCTAGCTAGATTTTGCTACAAGTAATTATATTCTGGCACTTGTACTCTTCTCACAATTTGCTGCTGAAGTTTCATCTTAGCCTATTGCTGCTGACTTACTTAGTACTGGATGACAGCGGGTGATGTCTAGCCTCCTCATCAGCAGCCTTAGTGTCGTTGATACACCCCCGTGTAGATTATGCAGGTGATATCACTTTTGGACATTACGTTCAGCAATCTCCTTAGTAACGACCACTGCTTATGAGATTATAAGAGACGTGTGTCCTGGTAGTGAACAGCGCATAATAGTATTCCACTGTGACAGTTCATTGCAATGCGTAGAGAATTCAGGCTCATTGAAGATACCATTAAGTGATTGTTGACATCTATTCTTATGAAGCATTTAACATCTACCGTTATACAAGATGGTTAGAGCCAGTGGTGGTGTGGGTTTTAGGCCATTGTATATGTATTGTCATTTTACAACTATTTATATGGAATAAAATGTACTTCATTTGAAAAATATCCAAAGAAGACTTTTTTTTAGTACCAGTTGCCAAATCTTAGATCCTTCTGTTGCATGATAACGACAATTTGAGGGATCAAGACCCCGCTCTGAATCTCTTAAATAAGACTATATGTGCTTTTTTTGGAACTAAATCCCTTTGTCCCTCATTCCTCCTCAGTTTTCTCTGCTTTTGGATTAATGGTCACACAGTCTTCCGGCAAGATGCTGGGAAAGCTGAGGCTCCCAAATCTCACAAGAAGATGCTTCAGCACAATGCAGAAGTGCTTTCTCAGGAGATCTGGGATCTTCAGCTTTCTTAGAATCCCACTGAAAGGCCAATGTCTTCTACCTTCACCTGGGCACTGTTGGTAAAACCAGGGTGTTGGGTAAGTATATTTTTTTTATTTTTCTCCTAATGTTTAAATATTTCTAATGTTCTAATGAGACTAAATAAAAGGTGAACTTCGTATTTTGATGCAAGGTGCTTTTTAAATATACAATAGTTAAAAGCACTGAGAACTTTTTCCACCATATATATTGCTTCCCATACAGCAATAATAGTCAGGCATTAAAGTATATATAGTAGAGTGCTGTGGGGATGTACAGAACAGTGGGGAACATTTTTACATTTTACGATACAGTATAATGGCATTAGGGTGACTTTTATTCAAAGCAGTCACTTCCCTAGCACTTTACTGGCTGCTTACAGTTAAAAGCTTGAAAGGTGATTTTTTTTTTTTTAATGAACTGGCAGGACTGCACTGTGATTCCAAGTACTTTTGCCCAAAGGAGTTAGACTAAAAGTGTGGACTATTATATTCATGATAAAATGAAGCCCTTTACCATTACTTTTTTTTTTTTCGCAAAACAAGGCTTATAAAACATATTGAGTAGATATCTTCAATACATGCACATCCCCCCATGTTTTAAAAATATGCTGCAAATACTGAAAAACAACTATTGAACCTGCCAGAAGTCCACTGAGTTCCTAAATCCTCTACTGAGCTGACAACTCTATCTGCTGATAAGAAATCCCAAAGCAGTATTGTCAGGCCTGCCTAATTTCTTACCTGCCAGACCACAGAACGCCTCCCCTTATATTACAGGTATTCTGCATTCCAGCATACACAGCAACATTGCTTGAGATTTCAGTGCAGCAGAGGCAGTGTGTTGCAAACCCAAACAGGAAGTTAGGAGCTCACTGGGTTTCTGGCAGATCAAAGGAAATTTTTCTGTATTTGCAGTATTGGCAAAAAAAAGGCAAAAACTGTGTATGCTTGGACATACACTTTAAATTATGACTGAATCAGCATTTATGTAGTTCCTTTCTATATTTATACAAAGTTCATGAATGATAACAATAAATTTTCATCCAAGGATGGGAGGTCTCATTAGAATGCACCGCCTCCCCAAAATAAGGACATTATCAAAAAAGTATGAAAATCGGAGTTTTGAGGTGCAAAATTACGCAACTAGAAACAAAATCAAAATATACAATTTTTTATGAAATAAACATTAAAAATGTTGAAATCATAATTTGGAAATTCATACGAATTTGAATTTGAATCTGTCAGAAGTTTTTTCAACCCCTTTAAGTTCATGTGCATGTAAAGGTTATGTGCATGTAAAGGCAGGTACACCAATACTTTCGGCAATATAGTTTATATTGATGAAAGCACATTGAAGATTTTTAACACACCGCACCTGAAACTCATTGGTGAAATTGGGGGTTAAAGCACATGAAATTGTGTGTGTTGTATAGCCAAAATATTGTGATCTTGTTGCTTCTCTTTTGTGGATAGACGCATGAAAAAAACTTTATAGAAGAATAGCAGGTATGGATATTTTTACTTAGTGACATTGGTACAGTTTGGACAGATCTAACTATACATACACTATACGTGACCAATGGCCCTGAAAGCTGACACCACTACTTCAGTGATCTCCACCTCCTTCCATGTCTCAGGAAGTTGGCTGCTCATCACTGGGGGCATTCAGAGAATGCTTTGCATTTGCTCAACGAATGAAAAATGTTGAGGTGGGGCAGTGACCTCAAGCTCTTTATCTCATCCAATCAGAAAACACATTCATTCAGAAAATCATTCTCTGAACGGCACCCATGCCGAGCAGCTGACCTCCTGTGTTCAGAATGCAGCAGGGCAGGTGCTTGACATGGGATCCTGAAGCAAGTGGAGATCATTGGAGTAGTGGTGTCTACTTCAGTGATTTCCAGCTTCCAGAGGTATCAGCCATGTAAGATATATATATATATAAATAGTTACATTGGTCAAGCTGGACCGATGTACAATGCCTTGAAAAAGTATTCACACCCCTTGAAATTCTCCACATTTTATCATGTTACAACCAAAAACGTAAATGTATTTTATTGGGATTTTATGTGATAGACCAACACAAAGCAAAAAGTGGCACATAATTGTGAAGTGGAAGGAAAATGATAAATGGTTTTCAAATTTTTTTACAAATAAATATGTGAAAAGTGTGAAATGCATTTGTATTCAGCCCCCCTGAGGTAATACTTTGTAGAACCTTTCACTATAATTACAGCTGCAAGTCTTTTTGGGGATGTCTCTACCAGCTTTGCACATCTAGAGAGTGACATTTTTGCCCATTCTTCCTTGCAAAATAGCTCTGTCAGACTGGATGGAGAGCATCTGGGAACAGCAATTTTCAAGTCTTGCCACAGATTCTTAATTGGATTTAGGTCTGGGCTTTGACTGGGTCATTCTAATAGACGAATATGCTTTGATTTAAACCATTTCATTGTAGCTCTGGCTGTATGTTTAGGGTCATTGTCCTGCTGGAAGGTGAACCTCCGCCCCAGTCTCAAGACTTTTGCAGACTCTAACAGATTTTCTTCTAAGATTGCCCTGTATTTGGCTCAGTCCATATTACCATCAACTCTGACCAGCTTCCCTGTCCCTGCTGATGAAAACCATCCCCACAACATGTTGCTGCCACCACCATGTTTCACAGTCGGTGAGGATGGTATGTTCAGGGTGATGTGCAGTGTTAGTTTGCCACCACACATAGCGTTTTGCTTTTAGGCCAAAAAGTTAAATTTTGGTCTCATTTGACCAGAGCCCCTTCTTCCACATGTTTGCTGTGTCCTCCACATGGCTTCTCGCAAACGGCAAATGGGACTTTTTATGGCTTTCTTTCAACAATGGCTTTCTTCTTGCCACTCTGCCATAAAGGCCAGATTTGTGGAGTGCACAACTAATAGTTGTCCTGTGGACAGATTCTCCCACCTGAACTGTGGATCTCTGCAGCTCCTCCAGAGTTACCATGGGCCCCTTGGTTGCTTCTCTGATTAATGCTCTCCAAGGTTTTCAGGTTTTCAGTTGTGCCATACTCTTTCCATTTTTGGATAATGGATTGAACAGTGCTCTGTGAGATGTTCAAAGCTTGGGATATTTTCTTTATAACCTAACCCTGCTTTAAACTTCTCCACAACTTTATCCCTGACCTGTCTGGTATTTCTTGGCCTTCATGATGTTATTTGTTCACTAAGGTTCTCTAACAAACCTCTGAGGACTTTACAGAACAACTGTATTTATACTGAGATTAAATTACACACAGGTGGACTCTATTTACTAATTAGGTGTCTTCTGAAGGCAATTGATTCCAATAGACTTTAGTTAGGGGTATCAGATTAAGGGGGCTGAATACAAATGCACGCCACACTTTTCAGATATTTATTCATAAAAAAATTGAAAACTATTTATCATTTTCCTTCCACTTCACAATTATGTTCCACTTCGAGTTTGTCTATCAAATAAAATCCCAATAAAATACATTTACATTTTTGGTTGTAACATGACATAATGTAGAAAATCTCAAGGGGTATGAATACTTTTTCAAGGCACTGTAACTATGTAAAAATATTCATACCTGGAATTCTTATTTAAAGCTTTACATTTTTTTAATAGAACGTCTTAAACATTAACTTATTCTTAGTGCCCACTTTTCTCCTGTATTTCAGCCTATTCTTCATCTCATTTGGCCAAGCCTTAACTTTATCCCTCAATTTACTTGGCCTTTCAGTAGGAATCCCACTGGTATAACAAACAATTAATACATAAATCTTGCCAGCTTTGCCACCTTTGTCTGATCAGCACTATTTGAGTTGACAAGCAGTAAAATTCTAGTAAGTTAAAAGTTTGGAGTCAGCACTGCAGCTTGTGCGCTCTATAAGATGCGGATAAAGGGTTGGAGAATCAAAGAAAGTGTCGGCAGGTTTCACGTACAGAGAAATGGTTTAATTTAGGATGTCATTGATCTGCTACATAAAACTTCAACCTTCAGCTGGTCTCATTGTGAATAAATCAATGTGTCTGCAGACGGCTGCCATGTTTTCATGTGACTTAAATCATTCGCTGTGACGGAATGAAGTGACAGCTTCCTTACTCTTATTTTATAGTGTGTGTCTTATTTCTAATGGTTCTGCAGGTTATAGATAACATAGATCACAGCAGATGTATTGGCGGCTCTTCCATAAGTTTGCCTTCAAGAGATTCTTTAAAGGAGGACTCTCAGCTAAAGTAAATTGCATCAGCAACATCCCAAAGATACATTTGCTTAAAAATGTATTTTAAAATAAAACTCTGAACAGTTTTCTTTTTGGTTTAGTAGAGCTGCGTCTGCGCTCTGTGTCCTGGTCCCCACTCATCTCCTATGTCTCTGCTCTGTGTTGCTGGCAAACTCCAATTAATTAGGTCTGCATGCATAAATTTATGACATACTACAGAATACAGTATTATTTTTATTATTCAAGAAAGATCTACCTCACTGGGGGGCAACCTTGACACTCCAGCTGTGGTGAAACTATAAATCCCACCATGCCTCCACCTCTGAGAGTCATGACTGTGTTAGTCAATGCCTTAGGTGATTCTTAGTTTTACCAGAGCTGGAGTTCAGAGGTTGCCTACTCCTGGTTTACATGTTACCAGTAGAAAGCAAGCATTGAGCTCCAGTCATGACCTTAGTTAGGATGAGACGATGGCATCTGTTTGCTGCAGTCAGAAAGGGGAATCCCCTTAGTCACTCCTCCCCCTTGCTCCCCGGATCAGACTGAAGATTGTAACTCTGTACAGAGTCACAAGGTGTGAGGCTAAAACAGAGGCTGATCTATGTTGGAACCATGTCACAATAATGGTCCCTGGATCGTTAGTGTGACGTGGCAAATAGACATTACATTGCAGGATTTCCCTCATTAAGCCACAGTGTGGATGGGGAATTTCCCCTGACAATTATTGTATTCTGACAGCCAGCACCCACAGATGTCAGAATACCTAAACAATGGTTGCACCTGATTGGATATAACCACTGTTTGGCTGACAATTTTTTGCCACCTTTTTCGATTTGAGATCAAAGGATATCAGGCAGAAGGATGCCAACAGGGCCACGACTACCTGAATTTCATCAGGAGTCACACGTACAAAATTATATGGTCAGCTTAAAAAACACAAACAAGACCTGCACAGGCAGCAGAATTACCATTTGGTTTTGTTTATCAAGTCATTTATCACTGTTACTACAGTGGTCCCTGACAGATATCGGACACCATGATACAGTCATTCCAACCTGAAAAAAAGATAAATAACAGGTATTACAGAAAGATCCTGATTAAAATAGTAAAATCATAAAGCCAGTCAAGTTCTAAATCCTGGCATTATATTATCATTTGCCACCATATAATCTAGGCTATTAGGGCACCAGACTTGAAAAGAGTGCAATGTTCTCGATAAGCTTATCAGTTCAGCTAGATTTGGTTAATGAACGTGGAAAGAAACTTTGAGGACCATAAAGAATAACATAGACTTAGTAACATTCTACAAATATTTCACTTATAGATCAAAGACTTATACAGCTTGGAACGAAGATAAAAATTGCTATGTATCAGCTAAGAGTTGATTTACAGCCTGTATCAACAGGTTTGGGGCTTGTGTCAAAGGCATTAGCTTGCCAATGGCAATGGGATCAGTTTGAGACACTTTTGAGATCATTCAAAATTCATTAACAAGTGCATTAGACCTGCATTTTGGCCACCTTCTGACCTGTAGCTTACCTGTTTTTCCTGCTTTTTTAGATGTATGTCAATAAAAAAAACTATTTGGAGCAATCAAAAGCCCATAAACACAGGACCTTACAGAGTCAACTCATAAAATAACTCCCAATTTATTTTAGAGAGGAACTGAACTCTGGAAGCTCAGCAAAAAAAGGCAGGCAGAGGGCAAATGACTAGTCATCAGTAGTATTACCTGTGGTCTCGATGTAGCTGATCTTTTCCTCATTACTGGCTTACCATGCTTTGTCATATAGAGGAGGTCATCTTGGTAGAGGCAGGTTTTTTGCTTCCTCATGTCAGAGCCTCCAGGAAGAACATTGAGCAGCATAGCAGTGACATCATCAAATCTCAATCCAAATATCTTGATACTAGCAGAGGCAGGACTGACTTAGATCTCTCCACCTAAAGATATGCATCTATGATGCGGTAGGTAAAGGAGTACCTAGGCACCCTCACGTATCGGGAAGTGCACTGCTATTTTCTAAGGAGGAATTTAGCACAAAAAGTAGATTTTCAGGGTATTCTTTAGGTACTAATAACACTTCAAAATGTTCTCCATGACATAGCAAACCTTCACTTTTTGAATTTATTTTCACTATTGTTTATCTATAGCAGTTTTAGCATTGTCTTGTGCCATTGAGAAATGCTGAGTCAAGCCCATCCCGTTTATGCTTTCAGTCTGTTTCTGTAAAAAAAAAAAACTTCTGTGTTCAAACTTATTGAAGGCACAGTGCCAGGTGCTCTTAAATGGACCGCCCTCCTCCCCATTGATACTGACCTTCCCTACCACTCCTCTTCCATTCCATTTCTCCATCAAAATTGGAAATCCAAACCCTGGGAACGGTCCTTGTTGGATGGCATTGGTCATTCTTTCTCATGTGACAGCGTTTGGGTCTGCTCAAGTTTTGCTCCCACAGTGCACTGCTTAGGCCCTTGGCCCATGTCACATGGTGATAAATTATAATTTGGGAGGATGGAAGTAATTAATAAGACCTCTGCTGACTGGCAATCGCCATGTACATCATCATTCTAGTAAATGTCCTTATAATCAGCTGTCCTCTATTCCTCGCAGCTGCTCCAAGGGACAAAATGATTTATTTTTCCTGGAAGATCCATTTTGCCTTGATTTAGATGGATTGTACTATCTTGTGCATGTGATTATGTCTTCTAGACTTTCAACGCAAAACATGTTACCTGGCCCTCGAATCATCTTCTGTCAACAAGATATAGAGTCATTTTCACCGGGAACAATTTGTGAAGTGATTCATGTGAGTATTATACAAAGGGAACCTTTCCTTTACCCATCTGGAATCAATGAATGACAGAATAGTTTTGTGTGGAAACAGTTTGTTAAAGTTGTTTTGTAATTTGCTTAATAAATCTTTTTCATAAGCAGTAATCAGACAAATGTTAATCTCCACCGCTATCTGTCTGAAAACATTGTAATAAAAGCTAATTGTATTATTTCACTGTTATTTTTAGGAAAATGATCATTTGTTACACTTCTTCAGTTGCTATCTTTACAGAGAAAAGTGGAAAGTGTCATTGGTTAGTTCTGTGTGATGCATGATAAGAGATTAGACACTAACAGGGAAAGGTGGGTGAAGAAGGGTCCTGAACCAGGTTTAACACTTATAGAGTACCAGCAACATGATTTGGATATTGTGCAGGACAGGATAGATTAACCAGCCAGTGTGTTGTCTGTGAAGGTTCTCATTTATCCAGGGTGTAGTATAGTTAGTAGTAGTTGTCCATGTTCAACTACACTTGTTGAACATGAGTTGAAAACTCTACCATGACTTCAGTGCCTTGAAAAAGTATGCATACCCCTTGAAATTTTCCACATGTTGTCATGTTACAACCTAAAAAAAATGTATTTTATTGGGATTTTATGTGATAGACCAACACAAAGTGGCACACAATTGTGAAGTGAAAGGAAAATGATAAATGGATATCAATTTTTTTTTACAAATAAATATCTGAAAAGTGTGACGTGCATTTGTATTCAGCCCCCTTTACTCTGATACCCCTAACTAAAATCTAGTGGAACCAATTGTCTTCAGAAGTCACCTAATTAGTAAATAGAGTCCACCTGTGTGTAATTTTATCTCAGTGTAAATAAAGCTGTTCTGTGAAGTCCGCAGAGGTTTGTTAGAGAACCTTAGTAAACAAATAGCATCATGAAAGCCAAGAAACACACCAGACAGAACAGGGATAAAGTTGTGGAGAAGTTTAAAGCAGGGTTAGGTTATAAAGAAAATATCCCAAGCTTCGAACATTTCACAGAGCACTGTTCAATCCATCATCCGAAAATGTAAAGAGTATGGCACAAGTGCAAACCTACCAAAACATGGCCGTCCACCTAAACTGACAGGCCGGGCAAGGAGAGCATTAATTACAGAGAAGCCAAGAGGCCCATGGTAACTCTGAAGGAACTGCAGAGATCCACAGCTCAGGTGGGAGAATCTGTCCACAGGACAACTATTAGGCACGCTCTCCGCAAATCTGGCCTTTATGGAATAATGGCAAGAATAAAGCCATTGTTGAAAAAAGCAATGAGAAGTCCCATTTGCAGTTTGCGAGAAGCCATGAGGGGGACACAGCAAAAATGTGGAAGAAGGGGCTCTGGTTAGATGAGACCAAAATTCAACTTTCTGGCCTAAAAGCAAAATGCTATATGCGGCAGGAAAATGAACACTGCACATCACCCTGAAACATGGTGGTGGCAGAATCATGTTGTGGGGATGCTTTTCTTCAGCAGGGACAGGGAAGCTGGTCAGAGTTGATGGGATGATGGATGGAGCCAAATACAGAGCAATCTTAGAAGAAAACCTGTTAGAGTCTGCAAAAGACTTGAGACTGGGGTAGAGGTTCACCTTCCAGCAGGACAACGACCCTAAACATACAGCCAGAGCTACAATGGAATGGTTTAGATCAAAGCATATTCATGTGTTAGAATGGCCCAAAGTCCAGACCTAAATCCAATTTAAGAACTGTGGCAAGCCTTGAAAATTCAAATGGGTATATATGAGTCACCGGCGCAAAATAATAAATAATAAATAATTATATTGTGTTTAAACCTAAAAAACCTAAAAAAACTTTAAAAATCGGTTGCTGCAATAAAAAAACTCACCAATAAGTGAAAAAATGTATATAAAATTGTGTTGACTGTGCTACCCCAATTTAAAATACACCACTCTCTGTGAATCATGCTTGAGCAAAAAGCATTGCAAAAAAATATAAATATGTAAAAACATATAATTTATGCAATGGTACACAATCTTTCTATCATCCTTATTGTTCAAACAACCGAATAAACCCTAAGTTTATTTCAACATCAGTATATAAAAATATTAAACCTTTACATCCAAAATATCAGAGCTATAATGTCCAATTTTTATGCAATGTGCCAATCAGTACAGAGGTTTACTTATGGACTGTCCTTTGTGAATATATTGTTCTTGTGCTTATAAAATAAATCATCCGTGATTTCTTGTGAAATTTCCACCGCTTTAGTGACAATACCACCACCACATGGATTAACCACTCACCAGATGCCAGTATAAATGCGCCTTTGGTTCATTTAGAAGGGATAACCACTCCACCTGCAACGTTTTCCTTGCTGACCCCAATGTGCTATAGGCAAACCATAGGTGTGGGCAAATAACTATAGTTAAAATGGCGGCGGATAAACTTCCGGCATAAGGGAATCGATTGGCTCAAACAATAGGCTCAGGGTATAAATAGGGTGACACACTAATAATAAGCAGCTTCCTGATGACGCAAACATTTTTGCGAAATGCGTAGAGGCTGCTTTGAAATTTTACTACGTCATTTCCGGCCGGGTGAGAGCGAGGTTTGAAGCGCAGGCCGGGTGAAAACGAGGCTTGCACCGCACACCGGCTTAGGAACCATACGACGCCATCTTTACACCCATTACAAACCACTGGAAAAACTTGGTGCCGGCTTACGAGCACCACAAAATGTGAGTGTACAGTCTTTTTAATCTAATTTTAAATAAACAGCAATTACATACTGTGCAATGATCGCTGTCTATTTTTCTATGAGGATGGATATGGTTTGCCTATAGCACATTGGGGTCAGCAAGGAAAACGTTGCAGGTGGAGTGGTTATCCCTTCTAAATGAACCAAAGGCGCATTTATACTGGCATCTGGTGAGTGGTTAATCCATGTGGTGGTGGTGGTATTGTCACTAAAGCGGTGGAAGTGTCACAAGGAATCACGTGTGATTAATTTTATAAGCACAAGAACAATATATTCACAAAGAATAGTCCATAAGGAAACCTCTGTACTGATTGGCACATTGCACATTGCACAAAAATTGGACATTATAGCTTTGATATTTTGGACGTAAAGGTTTAATATTTTTATATACTGATGTTGAAATACACTTCTTTAGTTGCAATCTTTACAGAGAAGAGTGGAAAGTGTCATTGGTTAGTTCTGTGTGATGCATGATAAGAGATTAGACACTAACAGGGAAAGGTGGGTGAAGAAGGGTCCTGAACCAGGTTTAACACTTATAGAGTACCAGCAACATGATTTGGATATTGTGCAGGACAGGATAGATTAACCAGCCAGTGTGTTGTCTGTGAAGGTTCTCATTTATCCAGGGTGTAGTATAGTTAGTAGTAGTTGTCCATGTTCAAATAGACTTGTTCTGTAGAGTTGAAAACTCTACCATGACTTCAGTGCCTTGAAAAAGTATTCACACCCCTTGAAATTTTCCACATGTTGTCATGTTACAACCAAAAACAAATGTATTTTATTGGGATTTTATGTGATAGACCAACACAAAGTGGCACACAATTGTGAAGTGGAAGGAAAATTATGGAAAATAAAGCTGTGGAAGTGTCACAAGGAATCACGGATGATTAATTTTATAAGCACAAGAACAATATATTAACAAAGAACAGTCCATAAGGAAACCTCTGTACTGATTGGCACATTGCACAAAAATTGGACATTATAGCTTTGATATTTTGGATGTAAAGGTTTAATATTTTTATATACTGATGTTATGTTGAAATACACTTAGGGTTTATTCGGTTGTTTGAATAATAAGGATGAAAGAAAGATTGTGTACCATTGCATACATTATATGTTTTTACATATTTATATTTTTTTGCAATGCTTTTTGCACATGCATGATTCACAGAGAGTGGTGTATTTTAAATTGGGGTAGCACAGTCAACACAATTTTATTTACAAGCCTTGAAAATTGCTGTTCACAGATGCTCGCCATCCAATTTAACAGAGCTTGAGCTATTTTGCAAAGAAAACTGGGCAAAAAATGTTACTCTCTAGATGTGCAAAGCTGGTGGAGACATTTCAAGACTTGCAGCTGTAATTGCAGCGAAAGGTGGTTTTACAAAGTATTGACTCAGAGGGGCTGAATACAAATGCACGCCACACTTTTCACATATTTATTTGTAAAAATAAAATTAAAAACCATTTGTCATTTTCATAGGCGTGCGCAGCCTATTGCATTAGGGTGTGCACCCAAAAGCTCAAGCACACATACATATATTGTCAAAAGTATTGGGACGCCTGCCTTTACACGCACATGAACTTTAATGCCGTCTTAGTCCATAGGGTTCAATATTGAGTTGGCCCACCCTTTGCAGCTATAAAAACTTCAACTCTTCTAGGAAGGCTGTCCACAAGGTTTAGGAGTGTGTCTATGGGAATGTTTGACCATTCTTCCAGAAGGGCATTTGTGAGGTCAGGCGCTGATGTTGGACAAGAAGATCTGGCTCACAGTCTCCACTCGAATTCATCCCAAAGGTGTTCTATCGGGTTGAGGTCAGGACTCTTTGCAGGTCAGTCAAGTTCCTCCACCCCAAACTCGCTCATCCATGTCTTTATGGACCTTGCTTTGTGCACTGGTCCAAATCATTTGATGGAGGGGGGATTATGGTGTGGAGTTGTTTTTCAGGGGTTGGGCTTGGCCCCTTAGTTCCAGTAAAGGGAACTCTTAAGGCGTCAGCATACCAAGACATTTTGGACAATTTCATGCTCTCAACTTTGAGGGAACAGTTTGGGGATGACCCCTTCCTGTTCCAACATGACTGCGCACCAGTGCACAAAGCAAGGTCCATAAAGACATGGACTTAGCAGGGGTGGTGGGAAATTAACTTCAAGTGCAATAATTCACATTATAACTGTAACTAAAACATATACAATTAAGTGTAACACTCTAAAAAATAAAAAATCCAAAGTGCTATAATGGTGTGAACCTTCCAACTAAAAAGTTGTTGCACTCGAAGGTAATTTGTATTGCAATTATCTGTAGAGGTGTTTCCACCATCCCTGCTAAGGCAGCACTGATGGGCACTGATAGGTAGCACTAATGGGCACTAATAGGCTGCACTGATTGGCAGCGTTGATGGGCACTAATTGGTAGCACTGATGTGCACTGATAGGTGGCACTGATAGGCAGCACTGATTGGCACTAATGGGCACTGATTGGCACTGATAGGTGGCACTGATGGGCACTGATATGCATCACTGATGGGCTCTTATTGGTAGCACTTATGGGCACTGATAGGCTCTGATTCACAGCACTGATTGGCAGCACTGATGGACACTGATTGGCACTGATGGGCACTGATAGGCTGCACTGATAGGCAGCACTGATGGGCACTGACTGGCAGCACTGATGGGCACTGGTAGGTGGCACTGATAGGCAGCACTGATGGGCACTAATTGTCAGCACTGATGGGCACTAATTGTCAGCACTGATTGGCACTGATAGGCAGCACTGATGGGCACTAATTGTCAGCACTGATTGGCACTGATAGGCTGAACTGATGGGCACTGATATGCAGCACTGATGGCCACTGATATGCAGCACTGATGTGCACTGATTGGCAGCACTGATGGGCAGCACTTATGGGCACTGATTGGCACTGATAGGCAGCACCGATGGGCACTAATTGTCAGCACTGATTGGCACTGATAGGCAGCCCTGATGGGCACTAATTGTCAGCACTGATTGGCACTGATAGGCTGCACTGATGGGCACTGATATGCAGCACTGATGGGCACTGATATGCAGCACTGATGTGCACTGATGGGCAGCACTTATGGGCACTGATTGGCACTGATAGGCAGCACCGATGGGCACTGATATGCAGCACTGATAGGCAGCATTGGTTGGCACTGATTTACAGCATTGGTTGGCACTGATAGGCAGCATTGGTTGGCACTGATAGGCAGCACTGTTTGCACTGATAGGCAGCACTGGTTGGCACTGATAGGCAGAATTGGTTGGCACTGATAAGCAGCACTGGCACAAATAGGCAGTACTGGTTGGCACTGATAGGCAGCATTGGTTGGCACTGATGAGCAGCACTGGCACTGATAGGCAGCATTTTCTTTGGCACTGATAGGCAGCACTGGTTTGCACTGATAGGCAGCACTGGTTTGCAATGGTTGGCACTGATAGGCAGAATTGGTTGGCACTAATAAGCAGCACTGGCACGGATAGGCAGTACCGGTTGGCACTGATTGGCAGCATTGGCTGGCACTGATTGGCAGCATTGGTTGGCACTGATTGGCAGCACTGATGGGCACTGACTGGCAGCACTGATGGGCACTAATTGTCAGCACTGATTGGCACTGATAGGCAGCACTGATGGGCACTGATATGCAGCACTGATGGGCACTGATTGGCAGCACTGATGGGCAGCACTTATGGGCACTGATAGGCAGCACTGATAGGCAGCATTGGTTGGCACTGATTGACAGCATTGGTTGACACTGATTTACAGCATTGGTTGGCACTGATAGGCAGCATTGGTTGGCACTGATAGGCAGCATTGGTTGGCACTGATAGGCAGCACTGGTTTGCACTGATAGGCAGCACTGGTTGGCACTGATAGGTAGAATTGGTTGGCACTGATAAGCAGCACTGGCACAGATAGGCAGTACTGGTTGGCATTGATAGGCAACATTGGTTGGCACTGATAAGCAGCACTGGCACTGATAGGCAGCATTGGTTGGCACTGATAAGCAGCACTGGCACTGATAGGCAGCATTGGTTGGCACTGATAGGCGGCACTGGTTTGCTCTGATAGGCAGCACTGGTTTACAATGGTTGGTGCTAATAGGCAGAATTGGTTGGCACTGATAAGCAGCACTGGCACAGATAGGCAGTACTGGTTGGCACTGATTGGCAGCATTGGTTGGCACTGATTGGCAGCATTGGTTGGCACTGATTGGCAGCATTGGTTGGCACTGATTGGCAGCATTGGTTGGCACTGATAGGCAGCATTGGGTGGCACAGATAGGAGAGAGGGGGAGTTTCACATTCAGGAGATCGTGAGAATTGCCAGAGCTGTTCAGTGTATAAAACTGTCAGATAATGACACTGCATGCAGGGAGAGACACCAGCTGTTAAAAGTCAGCGGTGATGCTGGTGGTGGGCGGGACTGAACAGTTACCAAACACCAGCCAATAGGATGGGTCTGGGCGGGCCGCTACATTTCTCTGGATCCGCCCCCTCTGTGAAGCAGCCCAATCATTGGCTGGTGTTGGCGCTTGATCCCGCCCACCCCCGACATCGCGGCTGAGTTGTGATGACTTACAACTCAGCCGCGATGTCGGGAGTGGGCGGGACCAAGCGCTATAAACACCAGCCAATGTTTGAGCTGCTTCAGAGAGGGGGCGGGGCCACATAAATGTAGCGGCCCGCCCAGACCCCATCCCATTGGCTGGTATTTGATGGCTGTTCTGTCCCGCCCACCCCCGACATCACCCCGACATTTTGACAGCTGGTGTCTCTCCCTGCATGCAGTGTCATTATCTGACAGTTTCATACACTGAACAGCTCTGGCAATTCTCACAATCTGCTGCCTGTGAAACTGTTTCACAGGCAGCGCGGGCCACACACTCTCTTGGATGCAGCATTTTGGGGCAAATCTCTGGACACAGCACGGGGTGATTAGGGTGTGCCCAGGCACACCCGGCACACCCCGTGCGCACGCCTATGGTCATTTTGCTTCCACTTCACAATTATGTGCCACTTTGTGTTGGTCTATCACATAAAATCTCAATAAAATACATTTACGTTTTTGGTTGTTGTATGACAAAAAGTGGAAAATTTCAAGGGGTATGAATACTTTTTCAAGGCACTGTATACCATGACCTGAATAAATGAGAAGCTTCATAGGAGTTGAAGACATTTTACCACCCATCCAAGTTAGCTCTACACTTGCAGGAGCCTCTGGTAATTGGGCCTATTTCCAGCACTCACAGCATGTACAGCCAGGCACAGGGAATTTTCGGCATTATTTCTGTATCCAAGGGTTTGCTAATATGGGTATTACAATTGTTATTGTTTCAAATGAGTTTGGCTCCCTCTAGTGTCTTCTTAATGCTGTTAGGACTTGCTTTCAATTCCTGAGAAGGAACACAGCAAAGCATTGTGGGAGATGTAGTTTGGAGGAGGAAGTGACTCTGTAAGCTGGATCAGCCCTGAACTACAATATAGACAATGCAAAGCGTGCAGCACTGCATGCTGGGAGCAGTAATAAAAGGTTCAGTGCGGCCATCTTTCAGCCTCTCTGGACGCCATTCAATAACTGCCAGCATGGGGTCTATGTGTGTGACCAGGAGTGAGAGACTGCGGCCTGTAAGGTGCAGAGACAAATCGCCAGCCTTTGAGGTACTTCAGAGTACAGGCTTGCCAGCTTAGCAAGCAGATTGGTTTGCAGTACCAGAACATCTGGAAGTTTCCTGCACTTCAGCCATCCGGAGTAGTGGTACAGCGCGGTGGCGCCATCTTTTCATCAGACTGAGACATCAGGAGGGGAGTCCGAACGGAGCCCCACAGCCTCTGAGTCTATTGTGGTGAGAGGGCACCTGCCCATTTCAGTAAAGTGCACTGTTTGCTGAGTGAGTTATTTTACAGACTGCTGGTGAGACTTGTAGTTCCATGGATGTGAATCTACGTCTTCACAGGCAACATACAGCTGAACTCTGGGGTTTGTTGTTCCCTGTGCTGTAAGGTCAGTACTGTATTACACTCACACATAAGGAGGAAGTTACCAGTGTCACAATTTCTTCAGTTAAGCAGTCATCAGCGCACCATTTATTCTACAGTTTGCTTTTTCTCTCTTTTGCCTTTTTGGATTACAAATACCGGAGTTTAAACTACAGACTAGCTGAAGATATCTGGAGTCAAAGAACTTTTATCATCTTCTGCAAAGCATTACTGTTCTATTTGCAACTTTAACTTTGAATTACAACCTAGGGGGAGCCATTGAGTACATTTTAGATATTGCATTGTATTATTGAATGTAAGTAACATTATATTGCAATTTGGTGTGTGTGTGTGTTGAAGCCTCAGTGGGAAGGTGTTTAATATAGGTATTGGAGGATATTGAACACTTGTCCCACTGTACACCTGTCTACGCATACTCTCTACGGTGATTATTCAATCCACAGTTTCATATCTAAATTGATTGTTACCAACTGTCATTTATTGTTTGTGTCTATTCAAATGGTTCATTGTGTTCATTATTCACTCTAGTAAACTTCCTGAGTGGTTCAGTAATATTGTTTGAGTTTTGTCATTAATAACATCCTATAATAGAATGGAACCCAAGGTGAGGATCTGCAGAGTCGGGGTAGCCAGTGGGGTATAGAGTCAATCAGCATCACTCACGGGGGTACCGCTACATTTCAATGGCTCAAGAATCAGTCTAGGGTTTCTTTTTAGGGTTTTTAGCGAACAAGAACTTGGATAGGGATGGGGAGCAGGGGATACCCTGAACTGTAGAACTTGAGGACTACTAGGTTTCTTACTGTTCTCTACAAGTTACAAGCTGTATTGCACAACTTTAAGCTGCAATGTACCTTCTTATAGTCATTAAGTACAATTCCTGTCTGTCTTGCACTGTTCTTGGCTGTATTAAACACTGTCTCTGTAGGGCACGTTTTTGGTTGTCTTGCACAACTCCTGGCTGCACCAAGCTTCCTGATGATGTGTATAACATGAAATGCATAGAGGCTGCATGTCCACTCCCCACTGGCGTCATATCCGGATTTGCTGATTCCTGACCCTTGTGCTTTGAAACGCACACCGCGGTTGATAGAACAGCGGGCAAACCTATCCTAAGCTGTACATGTCGGTGCTAACTTATAGCACAACCTAATGTAAGTGCGCATTGCTTTACTTGCTTGTATACACTGACATTAAACCTATTGCACTATGATTGTTTATATGTTTCTCCTGAGTCACATTGCTTGATCATCATCAAAGATTAAGGAATCGTTCCTATTCACGCTGTTGGTTGAGAGAAACCCAATACTCTCACAAGTTTTTTTCGTTTAAGGTTCTGGTGAGTTTTCATTTTTTATGCACAATTTGTGGTGGAGCACTACTTGAAGGATATTATTTGTCACTTTGAATCACGGTGATTGGATTTTTTCTTTGTGAAGATTTATTGAAGAAATTTATTTGGACTATTTTTTGCACATACAATATATATATACCTTTGTAAAATACTTTTTTGGAAATATTTTGCTTTTATGAATTTAACACGAATGTTAAAAAGATGAAGGTGTATATATGAGGTAGCGCCATACCCTTTTTTTTCCCTATATCTATCTCAGCACTGGCTTGTTGACTTGTAATGTAAATCACCCTATACTCACTTCTCCACTATGTAGCAGGATCAAGTACTCAGTCAAAGAATAGTGGAGCTTCCTCACACTTGACCTCCTGGCTTTTATCCAGGCTCTGACCCAGTAAAATTGCACTTACATCTATATGTAGTATATACGCCAAACTGTACGGTCTCTTTTGCCAGCAAACTGTACACCCGCACTTCTGGGATCAATGTGAACACGATGGTGTCAGCACGCAGCACCAACCTACATGTTTCGTCATGAATTACGTCTTCCAGGGCACAAATTAGCGCAACTTTTGTTGTTATATATTTGAAATTGCCGTGGTTATACCATTTGTATGGATGGTTGTGCCGGCAGCTTAATAAGCGTTTGTAGTGCAATTCTATTGTTATGCCTATCCCACTCAATTCCCTAACCCCATCCAAGTTACCTAAAAGTAAAACACCAAAAAAGAAAACCCCCGGACTGTTCACTGAGCCAAAGAGTGACTGTGACCATGTGATTGGCTGCAGAGAAACTATAGGGAAAAGGATTCTGGGTATTTTACCTAGCGCCTCCTTCAGGGGTACAAAAACTTTAACTTTAATTCTAACTTCTCCTATCTGTCATACAAACCATGAAAAGTCAGCAACAAGGTGAAAGTAAAAATTCTTCTTCTTTATTAATTACAAGGAGTAAAATGTTCCATAGGATAACCAATACTGACACGTTTCAGTCTATGAAGACCTTATTCATGGGGCCTATCTGTCAGACTTCTCGCACAGATTGCAAAGAAAAATGTAGCTCACAAGCCCAGTGTATATATATATATATATATATATATATATATATATATATATATATATATATATATATATATATATATATATATATATATATATATATATATATTTTTTTTTTTTTTATTTATTTTTTAAGTTTTTTGTATCAATGTAATGGCATGTCAGAGCATTACTTGATTATAACCTAATTCTAAAGGAGTTGTAAACCCTCGTTTTTTTTTTTAAATAACAAAAATATCATGCTTACCTCCACTGTTCGTTTTGCACAGAGTGGCTCCAATCATCGTCTTCTGGGGTCCCCCAATGACGCTCGCGGCTCCTCCTCGCATCGATAAACCCCCTGGGAGAAGTGCTCTCCCTGGGGGTTACCTTATGAGCGCGCTCCGGAGTCCAGCATTTGCGTCCATAGACACAGAATGCCGGACTCGGCCCCGCCCCCCTGGCGCCCTTGTCATTGGATTTGACTGACAGCAGTGGGAGCCAATGGCTGCTCTGCTATCAATCTATCCAATCAAGAGTTGAAAACTCCGGGCAGAGAGGTAGCGCGCGTCTCCGCCGAGGGAACGAACGGGCTCAGGGGAGTAAAACGGGGGCTAGTCAGTGACAGAAGTTTTTTCACCTTAGGTGAAAAAACACGAGGGTTTACAACCCCTTTCAGGATTTACACTATGTGGCATTTTTCTCTTTGCTGATATATTCCACTGGATACTATGATCTGAGACCAGAGGAGTATCGTTTTCCATGTGACAGTTGGATGATCCCTCCTGCTCTTTGTATGCTAAGGAACAACTGTGGATGGAGCATATATGATTCATGACCACCCGTAATAGGTGGTCAACACTCTCTGGTAAGAGTACATCCTAACTTATGGTGGTGGTCTATTCACGTGGTGGAGGAGCTGAGTGAATTAGAACTTCTGCACATATTCATACTGTGAAGGTATTTCATTGGTGCCGTTTTGAAGACACATGGACTGATTTGCATTTTTTTTATTTTCAAGCGCAACACATGTTTTTTATTTTATATATATATATATATATATACAGTGGAACCTTGGTTTACGAGTAACGTGGTTAACAAGCATTTTGAAAGACAAGCAATTTTTTTTTTTTTAATTCTGAGTCGGTTTGCGAGTGTTGTCTCGCAAATTGAGCAGAATTCAAGCTAATAGGCTGTGCAGTACCGCA
This sequence comes from Aquarana catesbeiana, assembly GCF_042186555.1. Lineage (NCBI taxonomy): Eukaryota > Metazoa > Chordata > Amphibia > Anura > Ranidae > Aquarana > Aquarana catesbeiana. Next base: position 92,717,161 of record NC_133324.1, on the reverse strand, counting down.
TTTGGCCAGAGTTGTGGGGGGCGCCGGGGACACTCGGAATGGTTCGGAGCCGTTCAGAGCTGTTTGGAAATACTCTGAACCACTTGGAAATACTCGGAAACACTCAGAAATACTCAGTTACCGAGTGTTTCCGAGGCTTTCCGAGTTCAGCCGAGCTGTCCCTGAGTATTTCCGAGGCTCTCCGGCGTCCCCTCACCTCTGGCCACATGCGGTTTTGCATGTAATAGAAGTCAATGCGGAACAAATTATCTTTGTTTCCATTGACTTTTATGGGGAAACTCCCTTTGATATGTGAGTGCTTTCGATTACAAGCATTCTCCTGGAACGGATTATGCTTGTAATCCAAGGTTCAACTGTATATGTATATGTGTATATATATATATATATATATATATATATATATATATATACTGTGCGTGTGTGTATATATATATATATATATATATATATATATATATATATATATATATATATATATATATATATATATATATATACAGTATATATAAATAGCAGTCCAAGTATTTATTGAAAACCTGCCAGGAGAACACTTAGAAGTTGTTTTTAAAATAACCTAATCTGGTACAGTAATGGCTGGGCTTGCGATCCGCTCTGCTATTATAATGCAGTTGTTTTCTATATGACATTCGTGGAACTCAGATCTAAAGACGGGGGAATATTTAGTGGCACTACTCGTTAGAGCCGACGCTCTCTCCATTCTTAAGTAGCTGCCGAAGGTCCTGGCTGCTGTCAGGTTTTTAAGCTGCTAATGAGTGCTACTATGGGCTTCTATTCTTAACTTACCTCGGCGGAATAGGCTTCCTTCTGTCACTTAGCTGAGATTATGTAGCAGGCCACCAGCTGAAAAAATACCCGAGAAAGGATAGCTGGGACTTAGGTGCTCGCTTTTTATTTACTGAATTTGGGAAATGAAAGATATACTGTTTGTAAACACAAATCAGCAAAAGCAATTATACCAGAGAGTAATGCTGGAGGGAGAAGCTATACGAAATGCAAATGATACTTCCCTGGAAATGTCATTATTATGAATATTATGAATAACGATACAAATAAATGATTTATATACACACTATATCATCGCCTGCGGTGATTTACAAATTAAGAGTCGCAAGCCAGTTCAAATGATACAGATATATAACACACTTGAAAGAGCAAACACCTGAAAATACATCTTGGAAACAATATAAAAGGCGCAGAAAACGTGCCCAAAGGAAGCGTAGAAAAGATAAGAGATAAATGCAGTTCAGGTTGTCTGAATAAGCTTGTCCCTTACAACTACTGTTTTTTTTATGTTTATATAACCTTCCTAGGGCTTCATGCATACAGGCAAAAAAAAAAAACGCCATTTTTTTGGCTCATTTACGATTGCAGTTGTGAATGCGGCTAAAGAGGAATTTACCACCACTTAACTAGAATGAGAAGGTATTACTGGGAGTTTAATTCTGCTTTAACACCTTCCCACCCGGTCTATAGCACAGTGATTTATTTTATTATTTATTTCAGGTACTTATATAGCGCCGTCAATTTACGCAGCGCTTTACATATACATTGTACATTCACATCAGTCCCTACCCTCAAGGAGCTTAAAACCTAAGGTCCCTAACTCACATTCATACATATACTAGGACTGATTTTTTAGACAGGATCCAATTAACCTACCAGCATGTCTTTAGAGTGTGGGAGGAAACCCACACAGGGGGAACATGCAAACTCCAGGCAGATTGTGTCGGGTTGGGATTTGAACCAGCGACCCTTTTTTGATACTAGGTGAAAGTGCTACCCACTACACCACTGTGGTTAGGTGGTGGCTTTCCAATCCTGACTGGGCATCATATGACGCAGCTGGCAGGGCCACGCTGCGCTGCAATCTGTCACCGGCTGTGTTCAGGGGACACAGCCGACGACTGATCAGTGTACCGGCTCGCTGCCGGTATGATGTGACCGCCATGATCAATTACAGCAGGTCACATGACCGTTGTACACAATGGATGGCTTGCTTTCATGCCATCTATTGTGTACAAGTGTTTTGTTAGCTGCGATTGGTCAATTTGATCACATGGTGCAGACAGGGCCAATCACAACCCATCTGTACCATGTGATTAGCTTTGACCAATCACAGCTGGTCACAACAAAATAAACTGAATGAATCAGTTTAATTCAGTAAAATGCTTGCTTACAGCAATGTAATTCACTGGTATAAGCAAACCTAATGTGTAAAAAACAAAAACAAAAATTATGATCTCTTCCCCAGAGTAGTACAATGCTACTATGCTAACATTATATTGCTCTGGTCATAGTGTGTAAAAAAAAAATTTAAATAAACGAAAAAACCCCTAATCATTTTTTTTTTCATACTGTCACCAGTCAGTGTCCCTGAACACCAGTTATATGATGATGCTGTACTGCACTGGTGACAGTATGTAAAAAAAACACTTTGTGAAAAATGTTTTTTTTAATTTCTTCATTATCCAAAAAATGATGACAAATAATTACAACTTCAATAAAGCCACCATGCCTCTTACTACATACCTCAGACTGTCTACTTTCCAAAAAGGGTCCATTTGGGGTGTATTTGTACTGTCCTGGGATTTTAGGGCCTCAAGAAATAAGGCCGTCTGTACATCAGAACTGATCAATTTTCACATATATACCATAGTTTGTGAAACTAACTAACTACTTATGAAGAACAATTATTTATTTGCAAAATGTTACAACAGAAACAAAGAAAAACGCACTTCCCCCCCCCCCCAAATTTTTAGTCTTTTTTTGTTTATTTAGCAAAGAATAGAAAAAAATTCAGTGGTGATTAACCACTTAAGGACCATAGAAGATTTTCCCCCTTTATGACCAGGCCATTTTTTGTGATACAGCACTGCGACGCTTTAGCTGACAATTGCGCGGTCGTGCAACGCTGTACCCAAACAAAATCTACGTCCTTTTTTTTCCACAAATAGAACTTTCTTTTGGTGGTATTTGATCACCTCTGCGGTTTTTATTTTTTGCGCTATAAACAAAGAAAAAGGGCGTCAATTTTGAAAAAAAAAAAACAATATTTTTTACTTTCTGCTATAATACATATCCAAAAAAAAATGAATATAAAAAAACAAATGTATCCATCAGTTTAGGCCGATATATATTCTTCTACATATTTTTGGTAAAATAAAATTGCATTAGGCGTATATTGATTGGTTTGCACAAAAGTTATCGCGTCTACATACTATGGGATAGATTTAGGGACTTTTATTTATTTTTTATTGTTTTTACTGGTAATGGTGGTGATCTACGATTTTTAGCGGGACTGTGACATTGCGGCGGACAAATCTGACTCCAAATGACACGTTTTGGGACCAGTGACATTATTACATTGATCAGTGCTATAAAAATGCGCTGATCAATGTATAAATTACATTGGCAGGGAAGGAATGTAGTAGGATAGGAAGATCTGGACAGCCGCACAACGGGATAAGCAGATAAATTCTTCTTTATTAGTAAAATAGGATCATAAGGTACATGAGACACCGCTGGAGTGATACAGCTCAACAGCTGACGCGTTTCACACTCATACAGAGTGCTTACTCATGAGTAAGCACTCTGTATGAGTGTGAAAAGCGTCAGTTGTTGAACTGTATCACTCCAGCGGTGTCTCATGTACCTTATGATCCTATTTTACTAATAAAGAAGAATTTATCTGCTTATCCCGGTGTGCGGTTATCCAGATCTTCCTATCCTACTACATTTGTACCAGCAATTACCAGCACCTGGGGCTCTCTTCCTTCTTCCTGGAGGAGGAGGAATTTCAGCTTGGTCTTTTCGGAGCAGTGGTAACTATCTCTGTTGCATTGGCAGGGAAGGAGTTAACACTAGGGGGCGATCAAGGGGTTAAATGTGTTCCCTCACCATGTTCTAACTGTAGGGGGGATGGGCTACCAGGGACATGACAGAGATCACTGTTCCTGATCACTGGGAACAATAGATCTCTGCCATGTCTCCTGTCAGAACAGGGAATCGCCTTGTTTACAAAGGCAGATACCAGATTTGCCTCTGTGTACAGCGATCATATGGTACCGGCAGTAGGCCGGTACACTGATCTGTCATCTGCTGTGTCCGGTGGGTGATAGATCACACCACAGCACGGCCCGTGGGGTGCCTTTTGGGGAAGATGTCATATGACGTCTACCCAGAATGAGAGACCACCCAGCCGTCATTTGACTAAAGAACGGTTAGATTCCCATGGAAAGAAATTTAACATATAGGCTATTTTACATTACTGTAATTGCCAGGAGTATACAGGGCTTAAAGAATATGTACAATACACAATACACTTGTATGAAAAAATCAGCACAAGGAACAGTACTTACATTTATTGAGAAGTGTCCCATGGAGTTCTGTAAATCTTGGCACTTCACACTTTCAATGCCATTATAACATCAGACTACCCCCCCCATTTTTTTCCCACTTACTTGCTGTAGTGCTGTTCAAAGCACATACTCACCTGCACAGAGAATCCAGCGTTGTCCCCCGTGATTCATTGTTCGGTTGCCACACAGCATGTCCTGCACCGCCATCTTGGTCCTCTTAAAGTGGTTGTAAAGGCAGAAGGTTTTTTTATCTTAATGCATTCAATGCATTAAGATAAAAAGCCTTCTGTGTGCAGCAGCTCCCCTAATACTTACCTGAGCTACATTTAGATCCAGCGATGTTGAAGGAGTGTCTCTGCTGCCCAGGACTCCCCTCCTCATTGGCTGAGACAACAGCGCAGTGCCATTGGCTCCTGCTGCTGTCAATCAAAGTCAGTCAGCCAATGAGGAAAGAAAGGGGGCGGGGCCAGGCCGCAGCTCCATGTCTGAATGGAGACAGGCAGCTTTGGCTCAGCTCGGGTGCCCCCATAGCAAGCTGCTTGCTGTGGGGGCACTCAACAGGAGGGAGAGTCCAGGAGCACAGAAGAGGGACCCGAGAAGAGGAGGATCCGGGCTGCTCTGTGCAAATCCACTGCAACAGAGCAGGTAAGTATAACATGTTTGTTATTTTTAACTAAACAAAAACGAGACTTTAGTATCACTTTAAGCTGGCTGCCTCTTCTAGTTGTAAGCCAGCCAGCTCCGATGACATGCCGGACCCACCCCCTAACCTACCTTGTGTGCTGATCCTGCAGCCTTCTGGGAGATGTGATGTAAGTATCCAAAGAGGCTGCAGGACCAAATACACGGGGGTGGGGCAAAAAATAAAACATGGAAAAGAAAGAATAAAAACATTTCCTGCAATTCTACTTGCAGGGTTGGAGAATGTTAAAGTGGAACTAACTCCCTTTTGGGAGTTCAGTTCTGCTTTAGGAGGATGAGGACATTCTTACATTTCACATTATTGATGACTTCACTCACTTGACATTGATTTATAAGAAAGCTGCACTTCACATTGTATTATACCAAGAAAGTGTCACTATATCAGAGTGTCCTTGCTCTCCTTTCCTTCTGTCTTCTTTAAAGCTGTCTTTGGTTGAAATGATAATTTAAAGCACAACTAGTCACCATCTGCACATTAAATATAATGGAAGGCCACATTAAAGCCAGTGGTGGTGGTGGTGGGGGGTGTAAGGGGTGGCAGAGGACTTTGGATTTCAACTTAACCTGGCCACAAATGGGTGGAATTTTTTAACCCTTTCATGACTAAGCCTATTTTTGAAATTTGGTGTTTACAAGTTAAAATCCGTATTTTTTGCTAGAAAATTACTTAGAGTTCCCAAACATTATATATATATTTTTTAGCAGAGAATCTAGAGAATAAAATGGCGATTGTTGCAATATTTTTTATCACACGGTATTTGTGCAGCGGTGTTTTAAACGCAAATTTTTGGAAAAGTGACACTTTCATGAATTTTAAAAAATCCAGACAGTAAAGTTACCCCAACTTTTTTGTATAATGTGAAAGATGATGTTACGCAGAGTAAATAGATACCAAACATGTCACCCTTTATAATTGCACGCACTCGTGGAATGGCGACAAACTACGGTACCTATGAATTTCCATAGGTGACGCTTTAAAAATTTTTTACGGTTACCAGGTTTGAGCTACAGAGGAGGTCTAGGGCTAGAATTATTGCTCTCGCTCTGACGATCGCGGCGATACCTCACATGTGTTGTTTGAACACCGTTTACATATGCGGGCACGACTTCTGTATGTGTTTTCTTCGCTGCGCGAGCTCGCGGGGACAGGGGCACTTTAAAAAAATTTTTTTTTTTTTTTTATTTATTTTATTTATTTTTTTACTTTATAAATTGTGTTTAAAAAAATTTTTTTTTTTTACTTTTATTGCTGTCACAAGGAATGTAAACATCCCTTGTGACAGTAATAGGTGGTGACAGGTACTCTTTATGGAGGGATGGGGGGTCTTTTAGACCCCCCATCCTTCCTTTACACTTCAAAGTATTCAGATCGCCGAAAACGGCGATTCTGAATACTGTGTACTTTTTTAAATTCGGCGCCATTGGCAGCTGAGTAAACGGGAAGTGACGTCACGACGTCGCTTCCGCGTTTACAACGAGAAGGCTGGAACGAAGCTGCTCACAGCTTCGTTCCAGCCCGCCCCCAGCCGCCGAAGGCAGCCGAATGGACACCGGGCCTCCCGATTGCACGGGAGGCCCGGTAACAGCGGTGGGAGGCGGCGGGAGGGGGGGGATGTCCCCTCCCGCTCCTCCGGTATAACAACCGAGCGGCTTTTAGCTTTCACCAATCTTGTCTCCAAATATCACCCAAATCGTCCCCTCCGCTCTTCTCAAGACCTCCTACTCTCAAGCTCTCTCGTCTCCTCCTCCCATGCTCGTCTCCAGGATTTCTCCAGAGCCTCTCCCATCCTCTGGAACTCGCTACCTCAACCTGTCCGGCTATCCCCTACTCTTGCTACCTTCAGGCGATCCCTGAAAACTCATCTCTTCAGGAAAGCCTATCAGGTCTCTAACTAATCTTTTACCACTTCCATCAGCTCATTCCCCACAGTTACAACCTTTTGGACCACCTGCCCCACCCTATTAGATTGTAAGCTCTTCTGAGCAGGGCCCTCTTAATCCTCTTGTATTTTATTGTATTATAACTGTACTGTTTCCCTTTTTTATATTGTAAAGCACTGCGCAAACTGTTGACGCTATATAAATCCTGTATAATAATAATAATGTATAGATTCCTGACTCTTCTGTTCCAGCAACTTTAACTCTGCCTTATCTCTACTGCATCCATTAATCACTCCTCTTCTTTAAAGCTCCCCTCCCCTGTCAGCTTGTTCACCTTCCTGACCAGGTCACTTCAGTTTTCCTTGTTGGTCACTTTCACTTTGTCCTCCAGCACATCTCTTTATCTTCCCTGCACAATCCTAAGTCAGCACCTATTCTCCTGTAAACATTAACCCTTTACCTTCTTCTATCAGCTGTCCCGTACACAAAGCACTGCACGTCCTGCAGCCTCTGCTCTCAGCTCTGGACATTCCACACAACCATTTGGCTGACACCCTTTCCTTTCCAGTTTACTCCTCTACTAACTGTCCTGTCCCTAATATGCAGCCTTATGCCACGTATACACGATCAGGATTTTGGTCGGAAAAAGATATGATGGCTTTTCTGACGGGATTCCGCTCAAGCTTGCCTTGCATACACACGGTCACACAAAAGTTCGCTGAGCTTTCTACCGCCAAGAGCGCGGAGACGTACAACACTACGACGAGCCAAGAAAATGAAGTTCAATGCTTCCGAGCATGCGTCGAATTGTTTCCGAGCATGCGTAGGAGATTTGCGCGTCGGAATTGCTACAGACAATCGCATTTACGGATGGGAACATTTTCCGACCGAAGAATTGAGAACATGCTCTCAATCTTTTGCTGGCTGGAATTCGGCCAGCAAAAGTCCAATGGAGCATACACACGGTGGCATTTTCTGATCAAAAGCTCTCATCGGTCTTTTGCTGGCCTAATTTCCGATTGTGTGTACATGGCATTAGAACCCTCCATAGAAGAGCTGTGAAAATGCGGAATAGAGTCCATCCAAAGGTGGTTCTGGCAAGCTCAATAGTTGCTTTAAAAAAGGCCTGAATTCTTTCCTAAATCTACAGAATATTACTGAGTAGTAACATTTATAGGTAAAGTTGATCCAGGGAAAATTGCCTCTTGGGGGTTCAGGAAGGATTTTTTTCCAATGCTATAGCAAATTGGATCTAGCTTTGCTGGGGTTTTTCGCCTTTCTCTGGATCAACTGTGAGTATAGGATTGTGTATATGGGATTGTATTTTTTATTTTATTTTTTTGGTTGAACTGGATTGACTTGTGTCTTTTTTTTTTTTTTTCAAAATTATTTATTTGTATCAGGAAACCGGTTCACCGGGATACATATAACAAGGTATAGTTGCATTTACAACAACAATGACAGAGGTTCACATACAGTTATTAAGAGCGAAAGCACTAAACAAAAGAAGATGCTCAACATAACTATAAACCTTGTATGGCCTGTAAAAGGATATTAGTGTGAGTAGCTTATTTATTATAGTCAGAGGTCACACATATGACCCATCTTTTCCATACTCTCTATCTAACTGTATACCCTGTATTTGAATACGGATATTCCTGGGAATCATATTCCTTTCGTGAACGATTCCTTGTCTATTTTATGTTTTGAGAAGAGAGAAAAAACAGATCATCAGAAAAGAGAGAACCGAGTAGAAACTAAGGAGTGGAGAAGGAGTGAAAGGGAGGGGGGGGGGGGGGGGGAAGAAGGGGAGGAGTGGGTGGAAAAAGGGAAGGGGGGATAAGAGGACAAGGGGGGGGGAGGAGGGAAGTGGTAAGGGTGGCAACCCGCAGAGACGGAAGTAGGCAGTCGTCTATTATTCTCCATTTCTAGACACCTAGTGTGGAATGGAATCACTTGCCTAGAAGGGTTTTCCCCTCCTCCGAGTACTTGAAGATGTTCCAAAGCTGCCAGGTTTTAGAGTATTTCTCCTTTCTATTTTGGCTTGTGAGGATTAAATCCTCCATCTGGTTTATTTCCTCAACTTTTTGAAGCCAAAAGGCTATGGATGGTGTGTGAGAGGATTTCCAGAAGGAAGGGATACATGCTTTCGCTGCATCTAATAAATGCCGTATGATTGATTTCTTGTAGGACCGTGCTGGTATGTCGGTCGCGAGTAGAAGGAAATAAGCTGGGTCATCAGGAACGATGCGATCAGTAAATTTTTGGATTATCTGGCGTACTTCTCTCCAGAAAGTCTGGATCCGAGAGCAGGACCAGAAAATATGGATCAGTGTACCTCTTTCTTCCTGGCATCTCCAACAGGCATCTGTTGTAGAGGGGAAGATTGTTTTCAGAAATGCCGGAGTTCTGTACCAGTGTGTAAGGATTTTATAATTGGTTTCCTGGATTTTGGTGCAGATAGAGGATTTATGAGTGAACATTAAAATTTGTTGTCTTTTATTGGTTGTAAAATTGCAATTATAGTTCTCTTTCCCATCTGGTGAGGCTTTGAACCTGGTACTCTCCCGGCGGTGTAATAAGCAATTTGTAAGTAAGTGAGAGTGCATGTGGCAGATTCCCTGTCTCCGAACAAAGAACCTCCATGGTTGTGAGGGTTTGATTAGCATCCTGGGGAGGTGGCAGGTAACGTAAGAAGTGATGGAGCTGCATTGCTCTGAAAAAATCTAGTCAGAACTGTCCGTCTGGGTCAGTAAGCTCCGAGAGCGTCTTCCACCTTCCCATAGTGCTAAAGTGAGTGGCTTGGTACAGACCTTCCTCTTTCAGTTTCAGGAAACTCCTATCTCGTATACCTGGTTTGAATTGAGGGTTACCCAATATGGGTCTGAGTGGTGAGTTACGTGAGAAGTGGGGGGAGGTGTGGATCAGTTGTGAGCAAACCCGAACTGTGTTACCTATTAAAGGATGGCGTGTAATTTCCGTTGGGAGGGGGGCGTGACACCATGGAGCTCTGGGCAGGGGAATCTCACTCTGTGCCTGTTCAAGTCTTGTCCATAATTTGGTGTTTGTATGGCGGCACCAATCAATGAGTCTACTCAGGTGGGTCGCTCTATAGTAATTTCGGAGATCTGGCATTGCCAGGCCCCCATTCAGCTTAGGCAGTGAGAGGACCCCCCGGTGTAGACGCGGCTTCTTCCCCGCCCATAGGAAATGTATAAATGCTGTTCTTACCTGGTTAAAGTAGTCTACCGGGATGCGGATTGGAATGGCCTGCATGATATATATGAATTTGGGTAGGATCGACATTTTGAGAATGCTGCAACGACCAAACCAAGAATGCAGTCCACTGTTCCATTTGTCTAGTAATTGTTTGACCTTATTTAAAAGGGGCGGGAAGTTGAGCTTGAACAGCTGGGAAAGCTTCGGGGGTATGAGCGTACCCAGGTACTTCAGGGCTGTAGAGGACCATTTAAAATGGAAGCTAGATTGGAGGTGTGAGAGTTGTGTTAGAGGGATTCCAATACCCATCGCCTCAGACTTGCTGAAATTAATTTTCAGGTTAGCAAGTTGGCCGTAAATGTGAAATTCTTGCAAAAGGCTAGGAAGCGAGATGATGGGTTTTGTAACGGAGAACATCAAGTCATCCGCATATGCGGAGACCTTGAACTGTTCTCTGTTGGCTTCTACTCCTGTAATGTCGGGATTTAGCCTGACGTGACATAAGAAAGGTTCCAGGGATAGTGCGAAGAGCAACGGCGATAGTGGGCATCCCTGGCGGGTCCCGTTAGTAATTGGAAAGACCTCAGACATTACCCCGTTAGCTCGAACTCCAGCTGTTGGGTTCAAGTAGACCGCTGTTATCCAATTTAACATTCTGCCTCCCAGACCTATGTGTCTCAGCGTTGCGAACATGAATTTCCAGCTAACTCGGTCGAAAGCCTTTTCGGCATCTGTCCCGAGGAACACACATGGGGTTTTAGTGCTGTTTGCGATGTGTAGTAGATTGAGGACTTTAGTCGTATTGTCCCTAGCCTCCCTCGTCGGGACAAAGCCTACCTGGTCTAGATGTATAAGCGAGGGGATGTGGTGTTGCAGTCTTGTGGCAATGATCTTTGTGAAGAGTTTTAGGTCTGTATTCAGGAGGGAGATTGGGCGGTAAGAACCACATAGACCTGGATCCTTACCTTCTTTCGTTATGACTGATATTTGTGCCTGTAGTGTGGCTCTGTGGAACTTATTCCCTGAGCCTAGAGCATTATAAAGTCTAACCATGTGTCCACCTAAGGAGGGCAGGAAAGTCTTGTAATAGGTGGCGGTGAGGCCATCTGGGCCTGGGGCTTTACCTGTTTTGGAGTTTTTTAATGCAGTTTGTAGTTCGGGCAGGGTAATAGGGTCATCCAAAAGTGATTTAGCTTCCTCCGGAAGGGACGGCATGAGGGATGTCGTTAAGTATTCTGTTGTTTTCTCTGAGGGGGTTTGTGTCTCAGTCAGGTTATATAAAGACGAATAATAGGAGCTGAATTCCTGGGCTATCTGCTGAGGTAGGGAGACTTTCTGACCTGTGGTCGACGTGATATGTGGTATGTATGAAGCAAGTCTTTGTTCCTGGAGGGACTGAGCCAGCAACCTTCCGCATTTGTTGCCTGATTCATATATTTTCCGTCGGGTAATCTGTAGCACCGCTTTTGCTTTGTATCGCAAGAGATCGATGACTTGCATGCAAGCTAAATCTAGTTCTGTTTCTAGTTGTCTTGTGGGTGTTTGTTTATGGCGTGTCTCTAACGTTTCTAGTGTCTTTAATAATGTTTTCAGTTGTGCAGCCCTCTGCTGTTTAATGCGTGAGCCATGTTTGATAAGTATCCCCCTAATTACAGCTTTGTGGGCTTCCCAAACCAAACCAGCATCACACACAGGGGTATCATTAGAAGCGAAGTAGTGTCCTATTTCCTTAGTTACCTCTGCTAAGACTTCTGGGTCTTTCAGAAGTCCCTCATTCAGTCTCCATGGTGGTCTCTGAGTCCGCAGGATATCAGAAAGAGCATAGCGGAGAGTTATCGGGGCGTGGTCTGACCATGTAATTGAACCTATTGTGGTTTCTTTAATCGCTTGCAGGTGTCTGTGAGGGATTAGGAAGTAGTCGATTCTAGAATATGACTGATGTGGTTTAGAGAAGAAGGTGTAGTCTCTCTCCCCCGTGTGAAAGAGACACCAAATGTCGATTAGTTGCAAAGAGTGCAATGTCGCGCTAATACGTTTACGTAGGTCCCGAGAGGTCGAAGACATTCCAGTGGAAGTGTCTTCCGCGGGTGTGAGTGGAATATTCAAGTCTCCGCCTATGATCAATTGTCCGTCTGAGAATTGAAGGAGTAGGTCTAGCTGTCATTTTAGAAAAGTATCTTGGTGCGTATTGGAAGCGTACAAGTTGGCCAAGGTTATTTTAACATCACCTATCCTACCCTTCAGGAGAAGAGATCTCCCCTCTCTGTCAAGCTTTACATCTGTGTGTGTCCATGGGATTTTTGCCGCGATCAGGATCGATACCCCTCTAGATTTAGCTTCCTTGTATTTCGAATGGTACACCACCGGGTAGTATTTATTCTGAAGAATCGGCAGGGACCCCTCTCTAAGGTGTGTTTCCTGTAGGAAAACAATGTCAGCACATTTGCGACGCATATCATGTAACAATATCCGTCTCTTCTCGGGCGTGTTTAGGCCCTTCACATTTAAGGAGACTATATTTAGAGTGTCCATCTCCGCGAGTTGTCTGGTGGGTATGGGAGGGGAAGGTTTTGGGACAGGGGGAGGAGGGGGGCGAAGGGGAGGGAAAGGAGGATAAGTAAGAGAAGGAAAAGTTAGTAAGTAGGGGGGGACAGATCCTTTAGAAAGTTACAGAGAAAATTAGGGAGCTGACACTAGAGTGTGCAGCCTAGGGAAAAAATCTAACGTAGCCAAATCGGCTAATACGCTCCTCAGACAAAAGGCCGTAAACGGAGCGCAATCCTAAGTGGGACAGTGAAAAGACAAGGCCGAGAGAAGAGCCCCCGCACCCCTCCATCCACCCCCGGCTATCTAGGCTTGTCAGTTGATTATAATATATTACTGGAAATAAGGCAAACAATCGTTCTGATGAAATAAACATATTTGAACTGTCAGAAACATAAGATTAAGCAAATATATTTAGGCACCAGTGCGGGTACCATGAACGTATGATATCAACAGGTAAAACAGTGTAGGCAAACATCCCATCTCCATCCAGGGTTACATATCCCTGAGATAACACCCACAGCCACACCACGAGGTAAGATGAGCTGGGATTGTGGCTCAAAAACATGCCACTAGGTTATGATGGTTAGAGTGAAATAACATAGAATAAAACAAAATCGAATGAGTTAAAGTGCGGGCTAACTCACAGGTAATAAAATTGCCGTGCAAGGGCTAAGGCTTAAAGTCCCTGGGTTTCATGTCATGTCATTTCCCCTGAGGTGGTTAATTAACCCCCATCTGACCTAAAGGACTGAACGACTAGGTTGGTCTCATCCCCCTCCAAGAGGTAAAGTATTAACGGGTCTCTTGCTAGAGCAGCATTCCTTCACCTCGTTGCTGACCAAACGGAGGTTATTTGGCAGAGGTGCCAATACTTATTCCTACTCTTGTGGAGCAATGTACCTCTATATCCGAAAGTGGGGGGGGGTTGTGGAGAGTTCCAGTGGGGGTTTCCACTTCCAGTTGCTGTGCATGTCGTAAGTCTTGTAGCACTCAAGCCCTAGTGGGACCCCGAGAGATGCAGGATAAAGTTCCCCCGGCCCGGTTACACTACCCAAGAAAGACAGGTATGGGGACCTTTGCGCTAGACGGTCCCGGGACTGGCGTGGCAGACAAAAAAGATGTAAGGGTTGCTCTGTGCCCGGGGATCCGTCAGTTGACTGGTCACTCCGCTAGGGAAACGGGTTTAGTGATCAGGGAGCATAGTCTGCCAGCGTAAACTTGGGGGGCTGCCCGCATAACAGCAAAGAGTTGCGGCTGGACAGGGATGGGCGGCCAAAGGCCTACTCACGTAACTCTCCTCCCGAGGCCGACCGATTCCTGTGCCTGTTCCTCTGCTGTCTCGGTGGCAGAGGGTCACACGCCTCAGGAGGCCCGATCATCCGGATGGGCGAGGGAGAAGCTGAAGCCAATCTGGTACCTGGATCGGCTCCGCCTCCATAAATCGGAAGAGGGCTGGGAGGTCATCCGGGCGTTGGGGAGAGAAGGAGCCCCTTGCTCCGCGGAACAGCACAGAAAGAGGGTATCCCCATCTGTATGTAAGTCCCTTCTGTTTCGCCAGGTCCAATAGCGGGCGTAGGGGGGCTCTTCTTTCAGAGTTGCTCTGGATAAGTCCGGCAGGATCTTAGTTTGCATGCCCTCTATTTCCACATCGCCGTGCTCCCATGCGCGTCGGAGGATATTCTCTTGTTGAGTGTACCGATAAAGTCAGCAAATTATGTCCCGCGGTCTATTCGGGTCGTCTGATTTGGGGCCCAGAGCTCTGTGGACTCTGTCTAGTTCAATCTCCAGGTGAGGTTCCTCTAGTACTGTGCGGAAGATCTCCTGTACTGTCTCCCCAAGGTTCTCTTGTGGTGCCGTTTCTGGGATCCCTCGAAGCCGCAAGTTGTTCCAGCGGCTTCGGTCTTCCACATCTTCCAGGTGCAGCTGCAGGGCTATGGCGGCATCCCTCTGTTGGTCTCTGGCCTGCTCCAGTGCTGTCACCCTGTCCGTTAATAAAGAGACCGAGGTCTCCCCGGTAGACACCCGCTCTGTCAGGTTCGAGACTTCCCCTCTGACCTCTTGGATATCACGGCGGTGGGTTTCTTCAAGCTTGAGGATAAGGGCCTCAATGTCTGATCTGGTGGGGAGAGCCTGGAGTAGACTTCTAATGTCTTGGTCAAATAGAGCGGGATCGGGTGGTTGTGGGGATGCCATCGTAGCTTGATGAGGGCCTCCACAAGAGTATGCAGGGTGTTCTTGTGCAGTCTGAGAGTCAGGAGAGGAGCAGGCTTCAGATTGTCTTGGGGCCTTCTGCTTCTCACCTCGTGGGGAGCCTCATGGTGCCACTACTGTAGCCCCGGGGTAAGAGCCTTGTAGTTGCAGGAAATAGCGGCGGATCTCACCGGGACTTTTGCCAACGGGTGTCCCCCGAGTGGATGCTCTAGTCCTGTGATGTTTGGCCGATTGCATGCCTCAGGTAGGGTATTATTAGCCGGGTATTTCTGGACGAGGCCGGGAGCTCAGGAAAAATGCGTCTTCACCCAGCCATGTCCAGGCCACGCCCCCCCTGACTTGTGTCTTTTTTCAACCTGACTAACTATGTAACTATGTAGCACAGTGTTGCCAACCTTTCAGATTGAAACTTACTGATATGACACCCAAAATTTACTGGCATTTCCAAAATTTAAATAATTACAGTTTTAAGTGCAAATTTCAATATTTACGCTACAAACAAGTACAATATGCATTTAGCAACGTGATTTAAGGTAAATATTAAGACAAAGTAAGTAAGTAGCTCAGGGGCAGGACTCAGGAGGGCAAGACATTAGAATGGGCAGGCACACACACATGAAATTGACTCTCACAATGACACTGACAGCAGTGTGCAGCAGCACAGATGATGATGACACCTCACCGACATGACACGTCCTCTCCGGAGTCACAGTGACAGTCTCTCTCCACACCAGATGGTCCCTTCAGTCCACTCCAGTCCAAACAGCACTGACAGTCCTGCTCCCGGCTTGCTTTGCTCCCGTCCCGCAAGACCCCCACATAAGGCTGCGGCCTATACGCTCTGCTCCCTTGCACCATGACATCACACAACACGCTCAGGCATCACCTCCACCAGATCCGCCACCTGAACACACTGTAGTTAGCACTTGGATGGTCTTGGCGGGCTCTAGACCAGAACTGTGCATGTGCAATCCCGAGCTGAGCGTCACAGCCATATTTTTTACTGGCAACCTTTTCCTGTCACTGGCATTTACTGGCAGGAGAAAAGTGCCTATTTTTTATGGTTGCCAGTTAAAATACTGACGGTTGGCAACACTCCCTTAGCACTTTCCCTGCAGCACTTTACTATACTTTTCATTAAAACATACTCTTACTACCCAGACACCACCGCTTTTTCACTCTTTCTTATCCCTAATAACCAGTGCACTGTGGTTTGGCTGCAGTGTGATTGTATGTGCAGTTTTAAGTGCACTCCCAATGAATTCTACTACACAGTGCGTTTTCATGAAAGCGCATCAAAGTCCTGCATGCCGCATCTTTGATGCGCCTTCAGAAAATTAATTGGGAGCATACCGAAAACTGCACATACAATCACACTGCGGCCAAACCACAGCGCACCAATGTGGTCCCACTATAAGGCTAGGTTCACACCTTTCCATGTCAGCCACAAAATTGTGGCTTTCCTGACACACACAGAAACTCACTGTCCATTATTAGATGTGTGCCAATGCCATTTATTGTTAATGGCACCCCCACACATCTAGTAACATGCATTTTCACATGCACCAAACCACATGGTGTCTCTCAAAAATGAAACATCAGGGGTCTGTTTAGAGCCCTGATATTTCTTTTTTTTTTTTTTTTAACAAGAAATGAGAGCCCTGATATTTCACCAAAGCCCCCCAACAAGGTTGGTAAACATGTAAAAAAATAATAAAATTCTAAAAACTATATAAAAAATGTAAATATTTAAGGACTTGTTCACATGTTTTGGTCTCTAAAGAACGATCAGCACTTAGATTACTCTTGAGAGCAATTGACAGGTGGTAAGGTAAGGAGCTACTGCCTACTTTAATGCCTCCAACCCTGCACTAGCATGCCGCAACCCGGGAAGAGCCAGTATGCCCCCTCCTGGCCATAATAATGTAACCACACCCACTCATCGCTGCGGCGATACGAGCACCACATACCACTTTCTCCCTGAAATGTTCCTCATTTCAACTCAAAATGTTGACGATATGTTAGTACTATTTCAGTGCATGTCATAAACATAACATGCATTACAAACCTTACACCATTATTAGCCCTGAGTTTGGCATCTTCACCCTGGGCACTGGATGACCTTGTCCCGGCACTGTGTACAGTAATCGTACAGAAATAATCAAATAGAAAAAACTGCACATGATCAGAAGCAAAGAACGATCCTACACTTCCTCTTCTACTATGCTAGTACGTAGCTATGCTTGCCTACGTTTGCCGGTCGAGAATTTTCTTCCAAGTCAATACCATTCCGACTACATCACGATACGCACTTTTGGGGAATATTGGACGATCAGTCATCCAATTTTACTCATAGTGTGTACTAGGCTTTGCAGTGAATGTGGTTTCCATTCAGTAAAGTCCATTCATTCCAAAATCATATGTTAAAAGCAAACTAAATCGCTCGACTGACATTCGACTGACATTCGATTGTTCTGAGAATGTTCTAAGAATTTTTGGACGTTTTTTTCTCTAAGATTTTTTTGTTTGAAATTCTATCCATTTATTGCCAGCTTAAGAGAGCAGCCAGCAGCACAAGGGACATTTCTCATTGAATGTAAGTAATGTCCCTTGTGCTGATTTTTTTTTTCTTAACTTAGGCTTAGTACACACAATGAGAAAATCAGATGAAAAATACCACTTTCGGAACATTCATCCAATAATCTGATTATTAGTACAAATGGTGATCATGAAAATTCATGCAAAATTATCCGGAGAGGCAAGCATAAACATTTTTCTTGTACGATAACAGAATGAGCGATTTTCGTGTAATTAGTATAGTATTTGTATGGAAAAAATCGGTTGACCAAGATCACGCATGCTCGGAAATGAAAGAATACATTACAATATGATACATTACAACACTTCTGAAGTTGTATTCTGTCGTAGAAGAATTTTCATAACTTTTGTAACCTATTGGTTTTCGATATGAGACTAGCATGCAAAAAAAAATGGATGATCATTTATCCGATAATCCTATCGTGTGTACTAGGCATTAGACTTTAAAGGAGAAGTATGGCCAAAGCTCTTTTGGCCATACTTCTTCTGTTGGTCACAGGAGTGCACTTAATTTTGCACTCCTGTGACCCAGATTCAGCCAACAGCAGGATAAAGCCCACTGTTGGCTTACTTTAGAGGGTTGGTCAAGGCTCTGCAGGCCCCCCGACAATCATTTCGTGATCTGCCCAAATTCCATGCCTAAGAGATTGAGCCAGACCGCTCCCGCCCCCTGCACAGTCTGGTGTTCCAGTGAGCGCTGGAGGGGCAGAGCACTAACAGTCACCATTCTGTGCTCAGATCAGGCTGGGAACTGAGTGATCAATGGTCTGAGTATGCAGGTTTTTTTTCTTTTTTTTTTTTAATTCCTACACTTCTCTTTTAATGCTTTCAAGTTGGGCTTCCATTTTATTTAAGCTAAGAAACTTTAGTTTTGCTTTATGGCAAGACAGGAGACAGCTTTATGGAAGACAGGAAGAAAAAAAGAACAAGGATGCTCTACTTTGATATATTGACAATTTTCTTGGAAAAATACAGTCTGAACCGCAGCTTTCTTATAAATTGATGTCAAGTGAGTGAAGGCATCTCTAACGGGAAATCTAAAAATTTCTTCAGCCTCTTAAGCAAAGAATTTCCTTGGCCTCTTTAGTCTGACGTTATAATGACACTGAAAGCGCGGAGTGCAGAGATTTACAGAACTTTTGAAAAATATGAAAAGGGTCTCCACTTGACTCCAAAACATTTTATCTCAGATAAACAGACTAGACCGTTCTTTATGAGTGTGATGAATGCACAAGCAAATTACACATAATTGCAGGCAGTTACAAGGCACAGTTCATTGAGTATATAACCGCACAGACACCTACATTTGCTATTAAAATAAGTACTAGAGATGTTTAGGTTTGTAAATAGAAACATTAATCCCTACTGAAATTCCCCATGGTGCTATGAGAAATCGAAATTACCGATCAGGTGGGGTTAAAAAAATCTTTAAAGTACAATTGCAAATTGCTTTTAGTTTTGGATAGAATATGGAAAGGCTGAGAACATTTTTGTTTGGCCTAAATTGCTGCACATGATTCTCTTCGCTCTTTATCCCTGTGACACCAGGATAAGAAATGAGGGGCGCAGGGGTCATCAATTGTGATGACCTGAACTGCCGTGGGTTCAGTTCAGGATTTGATGAAATTCGAAGAAGTTAGAATGCCAAACCAAAACTCAGCTGAAATCAATGCGAGCTGAATCTGCCAAATTAAAATGCTAATTTTCTGGGCCAATCAGGGAGGTTTCAAAAATATTATTGGGGGTGGGAACTGCCCTGGGGAACATGTACCAATGCAGTCCCCCAGGAAATCTATACCAGACCAGCAATCCTGAGTATGCAGCCAGACTAGCTAAAAAAAAAAAAAAAGTCCACGTGGCCTCAACATGCTCTTATTGATCAAGACAAGGTCTCCTCCCCACAACCCTTGCCAAGTGGTTGTCGTGGTCTGCGGGTGGGGGGCTTTTTGGAATTTGGAAGCACTCTTTAATAACAAGGGGGCCCCTAGATACCCCCTCCACCCCAATGTGAATGAGTATGGGGTACTTATTCACAAAAAGAAATCTAAACCACAAATTAAGACACTAAACTGTTTGACAGTCCTTTATCAAAAAAATAAAAATCCCCCAAAAATGTACCTCATTGTAAATCCATTGTCAATGCCCACTACCTGCCATGTTGCTAAAAAAAAAAAAAAAAAAACATGCGACCTATCCTGAAGGTAACACTAGCTAAATGACAGCTTGACCCAGAAATGATTTTTTTAAATGTATTACCTGAGGTCCCACAATGTAAATCCACCTTCAATCACTGCCTCCAATGATGCATATCCACATCAATCACAATGAACGGCACCTGCTGACATGCCAAAAGAAAAAAAAAACGCCTACCAACAGACAGTGTTCTCCTGATGACTGCTCGGCCATGAATGACAGCTTCAGCAGTTGACAGTACTAAAAATACATTTACATTTATTATGTGCCTTTCAAGCCATTTAATATAAAATATTTTGTATTTC
The DNA here is from genome assembly GCF_042186555.1 of Aquarana catesbeiana. Taxonomy (NCBI): domain Eukaryota; kingdom Metazoa; phylum Chordata; class Amphibia; order Anura; family Ranidae; genus Aquarana; species Aquarana catesbeiana. The sequence goes on along the minus strand of NC_133324.1, from coordinate 92,697,126 downwards.
ACACTTAACACTTGTAGCCAGCAACAACTTCCTCCAGGTTATCCTGCAAGTGTGCTGTGATATAGACCTGAGTACAAGGGAGATCAGATTACATATCCTTCAGGATGGCATACAAAAGAAAGATACCAGGGAATGGACAGAATCGCCCAATTTATTCAAGAATACACAGGGTGTGGGTGTGATTACTGGAAAAGCAGATCATGCTTTACAAACTGAATGTCATGGGTGCATCCAGCATAAAATGTCAGTTTTGGTCCTTCTGTTGAAGTCTGCTTATTGGGCCTGATTGACCCGCTAGCACCTACAAAGGTGATCCGTACTCTACTTACTTCACTTTTTTATTATGCACACAAAATTATTTTTCTGTCATGGAAAAAAATGGTGGCCCCTACCATATTTGCATGAAAGGCATTAATAAATAAAGCATTAACCTTGTATAAGGCTACATAGGCCAATAGGGGTGCACCAACTAAATTTGAAAAGGTGTCTGGAGGTTGGCTAAATGATAAATCCACTGTACCTGACTGATTGTCTATATAATGTTTTGCCTTTCTGAGGGTATCGTTCTGATTTTTTGAGGGTCCTTCTGGGTATATAGTGTATTTATACCTCAGGGTATCTACTATTGGGACTAACAACAGTCTATAATGCAGTGGCGTGCCAACGGGGGGCAAGCGGTCCGCTCTGGGTGAGACACATTGGAGGGGTGTCAGGTGGGCCCCACTTAGCTGTGTCAGGTCTGCACCACTTATTTAGTGGTTTTGCTTCCCTTTTTGAGCATAGGGAGCTTTGACCTCTAGTAGCGGTCTCCGCAAAGATGGCGGCTGCCCACAGAGGGGAAATGACGTTTGCGGCGACAGGAAGTGCCCGCTGGAATGCGTTTCCGGCACCATTTCCTGGTCCCTGTGGTTGATGTGCGTTCCACATTGCAGAACCATGCTTTTATTCATGCTTTGCACCCCAGCGAACACCCCAGAAACATTTACATCCTGATTCCACTGTCATCAAGCGCATCATACCACACCTTCTTGTCCTGCAAACAAGCACCCCTGTGTTAAGTGTGCGCACACTCCGAAACAGTGGTATTTCACTTAGATTATTGCCAGATTGGGAGGGGGGCGGGGGGGTGCCAGATATAGGATCCACCTTGGGTGCCAAATGAGTATGCCCCTGCTATAACGTAAGATGTTATTGCTTCCTTAAATGATAATGTCATTATACTACATACAGTAGGAGCTGCATTTGCTTACTGACACTGATGCATTGTAGCGATGAATGCTGTCGACTGTTTCTAAAGTTCAAGGTTCACCAAAAAAAAAATGTCTGTTGCAAAACAAAAAAATTCAAATAAATAAATAATGAGAGTGTATATAAAATAGATTCTGAATGTAAAAAAATAATCAAAACCACAATATTTTCCCTTTTAATTCTCGAGGTTTTGTGTTCTTATTGATCTACCTGTCAGCTGACAAATGTAACCGCTGCGATCAATCAGGATACAATTGAAGATCTCCCAGACATCACTCTGTGTAATTAGGATAGTTTATATTAATGCTGTACTTGGATAGTAGATTAGTATAATCCATGGCAGTCTGTCCTACTACTGATGAATATTAAGTACTGTCCACCACACCGGTGTATGTGTCACAGTCCAAGTGTTCCATCATCTTGACATTATTTGTATGCAGTAGACTACCTTACAGTCTTGTACTAGACCTAGCATACATTCGACCAAGATTTTAACATCTGTGTGTTGAGCAATGAACGACTACAAATGTATTTAAAGCTGAACTCCAGGCAAATAGTTTAATACACAAATAAAATACATACACTGATTAGCAATAACATTATAATCACCCACCATAACCCATTGAAGCATTGACTCCACGAAAACCTCTGAAGGTATTCTATGGTATCTAGCATCAAGCCATCAGTAGCAGATCCTTTAAGTACTGTAGGCTGCAAGATGGAGCCGCCATGGATCGGACTTGTTTTTCCAACACATCCCACAGATGTAGGCAAAAAGGGGTGCCAAATAAAAAAACACATAGAAAAGTGGTACCTACATCCTATCGAATAGAGAAAGAGAATCCAATATACAGATGGTATATGGTTTGGTTGATAACTGTCATCTTCTACTGGTCACCCCATCTGTAATCCTGTAGAGCTGAATGTGCAAGAAATGTTTTTCAATCTATAACTTTAGATGTTTTGTATGTTTTAAAGATTTGTTTAATAAAATGACATTTTTATAAATATTTATATACTATTATATAATATTAATATACCTTGGTTATGTCTAGCCTTTGTACGGTACCATGAACATCCCACAGATGCTCGATTGGTCTGAGATCTAGAGAATTCAGAGGTCAAGTCATTGTTGTGTTCCTCAAAACAATCTTGAATTCAACAGACCAGGTCACCTTTTTCCATTGTTCCATAGTCCAGTTCTGTTGCTTATGTGCCCACTTTAAGCGCTTTTGACTGTGGACACGGGTAAGCATGGGCACCCTGACCAATCCGCAGCTACGCAGCTCTATTAACAACAAACTGCAATGCACTCTATATTCTGACACCTTTCTATCAGGTGAATCACTGAATTTCTGGTAGGCAGGTACCATTTTGCACCAATTTAACAGATTTAACAAAATGCTTTCAATTGCATATATAACAGAACCAAGAGGTAGCAAATAAGAGAAGTTTATTGGTGGGGTTTACCTACGCTTTAGGCTTCTACAGGTCATGTACAGGCTACCAAAAGTCCCCAGAAATATATTTTCCCATGGTGCTCTGTAACCAGTTGATTGTGTCGCCCATTATAGCCAAGATAATTGCCCGGTTTGTTCCTAATCTTCATCCTTAAATACCCCCGAATCTTGTTTTGCATCGTGTTGGTAAAATTGTACCTTATATTTGCTACTAATTAGTATATTCAGGTAAAATATACCTTAATTTTGTTTTCAGAATGAATCAGGCATTCATTTAGTGGTAAATATCCCCTTTTTTTTCATTTACAGGACAACTGACCCAAAATATAAAAAAATTAAATAAATAAATACATTTTTACTGCTCTTGAAGTGCATAGGGATACCACAAATGTGTGCATTATTTGTTTGTACTCATATTAGGGCTGCAAACAATAGTGCACATTTTCCTATCGTAATTACTGTGATCAACAGCACATATAATAATAGAGCCTTCGAGAGGTTGTGAAGCTGACCTTACAAGTTACAATCCAGTTGTACAGTCTTCTTTGGTTTAACAAGACTGAGCCATCCTGAATAGTTGAATGGTTTGTTTAGGTAGGCTGTTACAAAACATAATCTAAAGGAGATTGTACAATCAAATACTAATGTGCATAGCCAGCTTTTCAGATAAATCTGAAAGTAGCAGAGATAGGGGGTATCGTTTATTGGTTTGGAGGTGCAGCTTAGCTATAGAATTGAGGGAACTTTTTAAAGTTCTATTTATATTGCCCAGATTTTAATTTGAAAGAAAAAAAATACAAACACATACATACATACAAGTCATAACAATAAAAATTTAGGGAATCTTAAAAAGTTCAAATTTTATTGCATGCTATATATTCACACTGGTCATCTTACTCTCCCCCCTATACTCTGAAAATGTCTTTCAGTGATGGGTGGGATAAATAAAAAACTCAGCTCAGGAAACCCTGAACAGACAAAGACAATCAATCACTGTTCAGTACAATGAAGCCAAAAACAAAATTTTACTTAGCAGCCTAACTAGAGGAGGGCGCTACACCTATAAATTAGCCTCTATGCTGGTAGCATTGCAACAAAAAAGAGAGAATTCATTTGCCTTATTTTGCATGTTGAGGTATTGTGAATTGCAGTACAAAGGGTTGCTAGGCAGCATGAGCGGAAATAAAGGATATCTATTTTTTTTCATGATTTAGCTCTTATGCTTAATGCTGCAGTTTGTATATTTTTCCAGAATATGTATTACAAATTAATTCTGTATCATTTTTCTGAATTTCTAAAGTTGTCCCTGAAAAAGAGCTACCCTTGGACCTCCGACATACTTGCGTATTCAGGCAGTGATGGCATTAGGAAGGTAGAGCTGAAAAAAAGAGATGGTGATGAAGCAGCGTTTCTGGGACTCCATTAATTTCCCATTACACCAGTCAGATCAACCCCTTTCCCCCTCCCAAACACAAGCTGGCAAGTAGGTTTTCAAATGAACATTTATACATATATTCGTTCAAAAATTCTCAGCACATCCAAGGACTTAACGAATGTTGTTCAAAGGTATTTCAAAATGTTGTTTTCTTTTAACATTTGATTTTGGAGTTAAAGTGGTTGTAATCCTCAGTCATGGTATCTGAGCAAAGCACATATATCTGTAGTTTTTATTAATCTCTCTCCAAAGCTCTAAGTGTCATTTTTCTCTAGTGCTTTGTTCCTCTGTTATCAGCATGAGTCAATTCTGAGAAGTTTTCCAGACACATGAGATAAATTTGTGTTGGGAGGAAGGGGGAGGGATAGCTCAGAACAGAGCTTGTCACTGTTCTGCTTTGTGAAGGGGGTGTGTTCTTATTCTCCAATCTGTTCACACACTGTAATTGCAGTCTCCCCCCCCTCCTCTGTGCTCCTGGCAGATGAAGAAAGATTTTTAACACGATCTGCCCTTTTGAAGGGGCATAGAGGAGAATACTGCAGATAAACAAGTAAAACCTATCTAGGAGGCTTTACAACCACTTTAATGTAATTTCCCGAATGTAAGCTACATACACTGTTAGAAATATGCTAAATTTTCTATTCTGCTTCTTCAAATTTTCTCGTCACAGCAGTCAAAAATGATAATTAATTTGATCCCATTGACAATTAGAAAACCCAATAAATGTTCTTAAAATGAAATATTTTGAATACAATTCTACTAGTGTATAGCTGGCAAACCCAATGTCAGCCTGTATCCCCCTCGATTCCCTGCAATTAGCCGGGTATCGGGGCCCTGGAGTTCACCCTTGATCCATTTTAATCCACCATTCAACTAACAGGCTGCAACCGAAAACCTTCAACTCCAGCCATGGTTTATTACAGTGACAGCACACCGCTCACTCCTACCCAAAGCCATGCCCCCAACATGTTTCACCCACAGCGGGGCATGTGGCTAGTTTTAGCCTGACAAATCCATCTTGATGTGCTGTTATATACTGACAGCTGCAGTCTCCATTGGGCTTACAATTTTCCACCAGACTCTTTTGAATTTCCAATCAAAGGATGTTGGGCAGAAGGCAGCTGACAAGGCCACCCACTAGGCAAATTTCTCATGGTGCACTGCAGTCATTGGTGGCCATGATGAAAGTTGGGCAGAACATGGTTTATTGTAACACACCTTTTTCACATAAATACATTATATTAAAATTTAGGAGATTGTAATGAATGGATTGTAAACCAGGAATTACTTTATCAGCTGAAGAAGTTTATTTCTGCTCTGTGAAAATGGCCCACCTAAATAAAACACCATGCCATCATCACAAATAACCCTTATCATTCAGATTACTTTAACCACTTGAGGCCTTTTTTTACCCTAAAACCCTTTGAGTCCCAGAATATTTTTTCAGTTATCTCTCAGTTCCATTTATTCATTTATAATATCCTTTGGGGTTTGAAATCTACCCTAACATATTAACCATATTTTTTGGTGGTGGGGGGGTCAGATAGGACTTTAATTTGGATACATTTATTTTTATTTCCTTTGTTTTTGTTGAGATTAAAGTGGATGTAAACCTGATTCATGAAATTTCAGCTGGGTGCATGTATCTGCAGTGTTTTGTTATCTCTCTTCAAAGTCCTATGTCCTGTAGCTGTCTTCTGCTCCGTTCTTCTGTTATCAGCCTGATATCTTTCATATATGAAAAAAAAGCAGCCTGAGTTTTGGGTTGGGGAGGTTGCTATAAATAGATTAGCACAGAGCTGAATGATTCAACAGAGTCTATACCTATGAGGAGAGGGGGTGTGTGCCTTTTCTCCAATCAGCTGTCTTGGCTGTATGCTCAAGCTTCACTGCAGTGCTAAACAGGAAGAAAAAATCTCCTAACAGGACGTGCACTTTCTAAACAGTATATAGAAATGAAGACAGCAGATATACATGTAAAACGTATGTAGGGAGATTTGTTTCATCCCTGTGTATCATCTGAGGCTATTCACTTTACTGGATATATGTGAGGGTTTACATCCACTTTAAATAGTAAATATAAATGGGAAATTGGATTTTACTGTAGTTTTCCCCAATGCAATGTTTTATGTAAATTGTGCATCCCTATATAATTATTGCTAAAACTAATCAACAAAATCTGCTGTTTCTTTCACTCAGTTTTTATTGAAGAATCAAGAGATGATTACAACAGAAAAATGTTCACGGTAAAGAACTTCTATACATAGCATTGCATGAAGAAAAGGTATATATGCACGCCAAAACAAAAGTTAAACAAAGATATAATAAAAACAATCTGCTAACCGAATCCAGCACTGAGCTTAGGTATTTAACATAACAATTATCCAAGTATATATTGCATAATGCCTAAAAAAAGGAAACCGGTACATTATAGAGTAGTCAATAGGAGCTTAAAAAAGAAAGAAAATGGGGGACAGACCTGACCCCGCTTCCAGGAGGAAGGAGCAAGCTGATCCAACTACAGGCGCAGCTCCTGTCATGGGGTGAGGAAACCCCTAAGTCTGTCAGAAAAGCAAGGAATGCTGCTCCAGGTGATAACAATCCCTCCTCTGCTAATTGGGTAAAGGTCCAGTCCGTGGTCTGGATGAATGATCAAAAGAACAACATGTTGACCTCACTCCAAAATGTAGAAAATGTGTAGTTTATTCCAGATAAAACATCGAGGTAACAACGATACAGACATGGACCAACAGAGATTGACGCGTTTCACGAATCAAGTTCACTTAATCATAATCTAAAATGCACCACTGAATGTAACATTAAAATATTACATACTCAGCTGAGCCCAGTGAGTGCTTGATTATGCTGATTAATAGGGATGGGCCGAATGGAGCCCTGTTTGGTTCGCACCAGAACTTTCGAACACCGGGAAAATTCGGACCCGAATATCGAACCCCATTAAAGTCAATTAGACCCGAACTTCAAAAATCAAAAGTGCCCATTTTGAAGGCTTATATGCAAGTAATTAGGCATACAATGGTTACAGGGGTCCGGGTCCTGCCTAAAGTGGCTGATCTGTACCATGTCTAAAATCTGCTGAAGTAATAATTGCATTTATTAAGCCAAAAAAATGACATTTTCCCTGTCAGTGGATCATCAGCAGCTCAATCTCTGTTTTGGCCCCGAGGTAATCGTCCGCCATGTGATGCAGACGCTGCTGATGGGATGTGGAAGCTGACAGCCCTTGGCAGCGAGGACTAAAAAAATTCTGAAATGCCTCACTTAGGCGGACGCCTTCTCCAACGCTCCTCTCTTGACCAACAGAAGACTCAAAACTAAGTTTTCCATGACACTGTAACCTACTGGAGTCAGGAAAAATGTTCTATAAAATCCTCTTTAACATGTCCTTAAGAGATTTTATTTTATGCACTCTCTGTGGGGACGGGATGAGTTCTGAGACCTTCCCCTTATAACGGTGGTCAAGGAGGGTTACCAACCAGTAATCATCCTTCTCCTTTATGGCACGTATTCTTGGGTCCTTTTGCAGGCTTTGAGGTTGCCCAAGCGTCTCAAATTTGCAGAGGCTTGAGAAGCAGACTCCTCGCGGTCACTCAGGATGACAGCATCTGGAACTTCCTCCTCCCAGCCACGTACTACTCCCAAGGGTCCTGGGGTTGGAAGGCCATCGCTTACAGATTGACGCATGTCTTCCTCTTCCTCGAAGCCTATGAAAGTGCCAGAATCCTCATCCTCCTCCCCTCTCTCCTCCTGTGTGATCTGTGACATAGGAATGATGGTGTCTGGATAAAGTGGGCCTTGAGAGGAAAGGAAGTCCTCCTCTTCCTCCTGCTGCTCTGCCTCCAGTACCCTGTCCATAATGCCACGCAGAGTCTGCTCCAGCAGGAACACAACAGGGATTGTGTCAATGATGCATGCACTGTCACGGCTCACCATCCTTGTGGCCTCCTCAAATGGTGACAATACAGTGCATGCATCCTTAGTGATCAGCCATTGGAAAAAAATCTGAGGCGGCCTGAGCCTGTTGTGCCGTATTTGCACAGGTACTTGTTGACGTCCCTCTGCTGCATGTATAGCCGCTGCAGCATTGACAAAGTCGAGTTCCACGTGGTGGGCATGTCACAAATCAGGCTGGCTGTGTATGACCGCCTGGAATGGCTACAGACTCTTCTAGCCAGCTTTAGCACATCTTGCAACCCTGGGTACTTATTTAGGGAATGCTGCACCACCAAATTGAGGACATGTGCCAGGCATGGCACATGTGTCAACTTTCCCTGTCTGAGGGCAGACAGGAGGTTTGAGCCATTATCGCACACCACCATTCCTGGCTCCAGCTGGCATGGTGTGAACCACCTCTGAGCCTGTCCCTGCAGAGCTGCAAGAATCTCTGCTCCGGTGTGGTTCCTGTCCCCTAAACACACCAGCTGAAGCACTGCATGGCACCTTTTAGCCTGACTCTGGGAATAGCCCTTTGAACGCTTAGGGGGTACCTGATGTTCATAGGACAATTTTGCAGAGGAGGACATGGAGGTGGTGGAGGAGGAGGAAAAGGGGGTAGAGCTCACAGGTCTGGCATCATCACCACTAGCTGTAAGGAGATGTGGGGGCACAACAAGCTGCAGCACCAAGCAATGTCCTGCATCCTTTTGAGTTGCAAGCAGTGTTACCCAGAGTGCTGTGAATGAAATATATCATCCCTGCCCATGCTTCCTGGACCATGTGTCAACAGTAAGGTGGATTTTACGGCTGACTTCCTTGCCCAATGATGTCAGAACATTCCCTTCCATGTGATGGGAAAGAGATGGAATGGCCTTACGTGAAAAGTAGTAGCGACTGGGAACCTGCCATTGTGGTACAGCATATTGGGCAGAATCCAGCAGGCTGAAAGGCACAAGTTGGAGAGCCAACAGCTTTGACAAGCTTGCATTTAGACACTGGGCATGTGGGTGGCAGTGACTGTATTTTTTTTCCTGCTGCAGCAGATGGCGCAGAGAAATTTGCCAGCTACAGTCTACAGCTAGTGGTGTGCTGCTGGCAGATGTGCTGCTAGGACCTGGGATACCCTGTGCAATACCATCATTCCTCTCAGTGGAGGCCGCTGAAAGGTAATGACTTGGTATAGCAGGGGCAGACTGAAGTGGGTAAGGAGGAAGAGGGACAGATTTGTGCCCCTTTTGTGTGGCTTTTAGGTGCTCTTGCCAACGGGCTGAGTAGTTGGACGTTAAATGCCTTGTTAAGCATGTGGTACCCAAATGGTTGTTGTTTTTGCCATGTTTGATGTACCTGAGACATAGTTTGCAGATAGCAACAGTGCGATCTGCTGCAGATGTGCAGAAAAAGGCCTAGGCAGCTGAGCTTTGGGGAGTGGGCTGGGAGGTAACAGCTGCAGAATGTGATGGAATAGGGTGGATGCTCTCTACTCTTTCTTGATGTCGGCCTCCTTGGAGTTGTGCTGCCTCACCTTCAGTTTCTTCCTCTGCTCTATCTGGCACCCAAGTCGCATCAGTGACCTCATCATCATCTCAATCTCCTCCATCTTCATCATTGCCACTGGAGTCAACTTGGCAATATGCTGCGGCCTGGGGAACATGAATGCCAATTTGTCTACCAGTGTGTCAACTTGGCAATATGCTGTGGCCTGGGGAACATGAATGCCAATTTGTCTACCAGTGTTCCTCAAGCTCTCTAGGCTCATGTTCCTGTCATCCTCAACCTCAGAACCAACATCTGAATCCAGTAATGGCTGGGCATTATCAAAGAGAAAGTGGCTGACGCTGTGGTCATATAACTCAGCTGACTCCTCAATGGCTGTTGTTGGGGCTATGGCAGGAATAGATGTGGACAAGGAGGCAGGTTTATTCACTCTGGCAACTGCAGGGGACTGTACACTTGTCTCTGCTTGCATGACAGAGGATGAGGAAGGTTTAGTAAACCAGCCCACCACCTCCTCTGCATGCTGTGGCTGGATAGCATGGGCAAACTCACTAAACAGAAGAAATGATGCCCTGCCTGAGGACTGACCACCACGTCCACCTTTGCCTGTGGACACATTTGTTGCTAGCCGCCTTACAGTGCCAAGGGAATGTCTGCCTCTCCTTGTTGTCCTCCCAGACATTATTGGGAGGGAGGGGACGGTGCTTAAAAGCAAATGTAAAGAGGTTGAAATCTGTACGTACATGCACTTTAATCAATGTAAAGAGGTGTTTGGTGCACTTTAATTTGAGTACTCACACTACACAGACACACTCCATGTATACACTATAATATGCTGCAATACAATGCGCCAAACGTACAGTGATGCACAGAAGTATATGGCATTAAACTGGCAGTAATGCACACAGAACTATATGGCGTTAAACTGGCAGTAACGCACACAGAACTATATGGTGTTAAACTGGCAGTAACGCACAAAACTATATGGCGTTAAACTGGCAGTAACGCACACAGAACTATATGACGTTAAACTAGCAGTAACACACACAAAACTAAATGGTGTTAAACTGGCAGTAACCCACACAGAAGTAAATGGAGTTAAACTGTCAGTAACGCACAATACTATATGGTGTTAAACTGGCAGTAACGCACACAAAATGATATGGCGTTAAACTGGCTGTAACGCACACATAACTATATGGCATTAAACTGGCAGTAACGCACACAAAACTATATGGCGTTAAACTGGCAGTAAGCAGCCTCCACTGACAGGGATGATGGTATAGCACAGGGTGTGTCAGGTCCTGGACTTTACATACTACAAAGTCTGCTGTTTTAAATATCACATTAGTGTGACTTTTTTGTAATGTAGCAGGAGGGCAAAGCTTAAAGTGAACATATATACTTTACTTTTGAAGCGCTTTATTCCCCTTTTACAGCTACATGGCAATGCACACAGGGAAAAAAATGGTTTGTGTAAATTGTTAGTATAACATTATAATAATAAGAAGAAGGATGTCAGGTTGACAAGGGCACAAATGAGTATGACAGTAACATTTTTACAGGTTCTCAAAACTTTGAATGACATTGTATTCACTTATATTAGCATATGATGTCAACGCGAACATCATTGTTGTGTACTGGGGATTCGTTTTGGGAGAGGAATATTTTGTTTACTTTTTTTTTCTTATTCATGGTCGGGCCTGGATCTGGTCAGTGGCAGCAGCAGCCAGTGAGCTCATTACTTCTAATAATCTATTTCTGGCTGCAATCAGTATCCAATCATTAGAGATGGGGGGGGGGGTGCTAGCTGCAATCAGTCTCCTTTAGGGGGAAAGATAGTCGCATGAGCCGCTGAGTCCAGATGCTGTTTTAAAATGGAGTACTGAGTATGACTACTGATTGCTGTGTTGGTTTCAGGAAGCTTTGCATAACACCCTGCCATCCCTTTCCCCCTTTTCCAACAGCCATGAGGAGGGGGGAGCAGGGGAGTGCCTTGCTATTCTAGCCTATGGGGCTGAGTGTTTCTATTGATGCTTGCAAAGGTGGCTCTATAGAATGCTTCAGGAGAAAGGAGCCATTCTGAAACAGGAAACCTGGGGCAGCAGCCATAGCACCAGTTTAACCACTTGCTGACCGCCCTATAGCAGTTTTACTGCTACAAGACAGCAGATACTCCCTGTGTATACCTGAGCTGGGAGGCCGCATGCACATTCCCGCCGGCCCAGCAGTGCTGTGATTGGATCCAGCACCGATCAGTTATGAGGTCCAGGACAATAATTTTTGGCTTGGACCTGCTGATCGGTTCTGGTGAATCACAGCACAGCATGTGCCCGTGTTTACAAAACACAGGCACAGGAAATGATGTCATCTTCTCTCATGGAGCCCTTTTCCAGTTCCATTAAGAGAAGAGGGAACATCTACAGTGAGTAAAAGCACTACACTGACACATAATCACATATTTAGGCACATTTAACCCCCTAATTGTCCCCCAGTTAACTCTTTCATTGCCCTGTCACAGTGTCAATATAGTGTACAGATTTTTTACTAATCACTGTATTAGTGTCACGGGTGACGCCGGATAGCGTTAGCGTCAGTTAGCGTCAATCCCAGATAGTGTCAGTTTACCCCCCACATATTCACTATCACATTTTAACTTGAATCATGATACTAAGTATAAGTAGTTTTAATTTCAATACAATGGTTATCTAATATGTGTACTTCCTATTAATGTACTTATTTTAGATTATCATTATAAAGCCTATACAGTTGGTACATTCATGCATAAGCAGAAAGAGGTTATTACGTGAGTCCACCAAGGGAGCATAAATACAGTATATAATTTTTTTACGCTGATACCCATTGGTATTTCATAATACACACACACTTGTCTATTTATGCATTTATGTATATTTTCTTTTCTTTCTCGTACACATATATCCATTGATATTTGTATTCACGCTTTTATTAGTGCATATATACACAAACCGGGTAGATAATAATTAATTCTATCAGGATAATATAGTGATGTTTACACGTAGAAGTTAAGTTCTTTAACTTAATATGTTTGAATGTATATATGAATACGTTTATTCAACACTAATTTATAAGTCACTATTCACCCACTATTGGCTCATCCAAATTGATTTACGTTTCTACGTTATTATTTAATTTAATTTATTTTATATATACATATTTATCACTTGCACGGGTACTCGTGTTTTTTACATATTTCATGTTTTTTACATATACACCCTTTACTTAATTTTTTATTCACATGATTGTCATTTTCACGGATATTTCTGCACATGAATTAATTTTGAGCACTTTATTTCTTTTTTTTTCAATCACAATTGGAGGTAAGGATTGTTTATGCTCACAGTACTTGTTGAAGCCCCCGGTGGTTAATTAAATTGGATTTTATTCATATGTGAATTAATTAATTAACCAATTAACCAATTGTTTGGTCACACGAGCTTCAACAAAAAGTATTTATTTAATTTGCACTTTTGTGATTGTTAGCTATGATTAAACACTATTTGTAGTGTGAAACGCGTCAGTTTCTGTATTGCTGTGACATCTTTTTACTTTTGATTTTGTTTTTCGAATAAAAGGCAATTTTTTCAGAGTGCGGCTGTCCAGAACTACTTCCTATCTATTATCACATTTTAACCCTTTGATTGTCAGTAACACTATCACAGACATACTGTAAACCTCCATTACTAGTATAGTGTCTGGACGGATCAATAACTTTAATCAGATCTGAACTATACTAGCATCCCCAATAGTATAAATTCCCCCAAAAGGCAGCATTAGCAGGATCAGCCCCAACACCTGCCAACACCTGCGTTTAGCCCCTCGCCCCCCCCCCCCCCCCCAACAAATGCAGTGTCAGTAGATCACTGTTACTTCTGATACATAGCATTGTATGTTGTGCTATCTTGACATTTCAGGGCCTCCAAATCTGTGATAGATAGTGAGGAAGTGAAATTAGCAATTATGCCCTTTGAAAGCCTGAAGGTTGTGATTGATTTTCGTGGCCCTGTACGTGGCTAGGCTCCCAAAAAGTCTTACACATATGGTATCCCCAGACTCAGGAGAAGCAGAAACATGTATTTTGGGGTGTAATTCCACATATACCCATGGCATGTGTGAGCAATATATCATTTCAGTGACAACTTTGTGTAAAAAAATATTTTTTTTTGTCATTTTTTAAAAATGTGTGATAAAAAAATAAAATCTTCCATGGATCTTGGCAAATTCCTTGGAGTGTCTACTTTCCAAAAAGGGGTCATTTTTAGCACCTCAAGAAATGTGATAAGCAGTCAGATAGTAAAAGATGCGTAAATTCCAATATATATACCATAGTTTGTAGACGCTATAACTTTCACACAAGCCAATTAATATACACTTATTGGGATTTTTTACCAAAGACATGTAGCAGAATACATTTTGGCCCAAATGTATTTATTTTTATAACAAAAAGTAGAAAATATTATTATTTTCAAACTTTTCAGTATTTTTTCGTTTATATTTCAAAAAATAAAAAACCCAGTGGTGATCAAATACCACCAAAAAAAAGCTCTATTTGTGTGAATAAAAAATATAAATTGTGTTTGGGTACAGCACTGCATGACCATGCAATTAGCAGTTAAATTAGAGCAGTGCAGAATAGCAAAAAATGGCCTGGTCAGGAAGGGGGTAAAACCTTCCAGAGGCCAAGTGGTTAATCAAGTACATGGATAGGAATTAAAAGATGAAGAAGCTGCATACTCAGTAACTACTGTATTTATCGGCGTATAACACACACCCCAAGTTTAGGAGGGAATTTTAAGGAAAAAAACTTTTAGGAGGGAAGTTTAAGGAAAAAAACTTACATTTAAATGCCCATCAATGCAGCCTTATCAGTGTCCATTTGCAGCCTTGTCAGTGTCAGTGTAGACTTGCCTGTGTCCAGCTGTAGCCTTGTCCATCATTGCAGCCTGCACCCACGATTTTCTCTGATTTTAAGGGGAAAAAAGTGCGTGTTATACGCCAATAAATACTTAAATAAATTGGCTGCTGAAAGAGTTTTATATCATATTAACCACTTGCCGTCCGCCTTATAGCAGAATGGCAGCGGCAAAGTGGTTGTGATATCCTGACTGGGCGTCATATGATGTGATCAGGATAACACAGCCGGTGCATAATTTTTTTTAATTGTCGGTCCTTTTTCGTTTACAGCACAAAAATTTAAAACCGCAGAGATGATCAAATACCACCAAAAGAAAGCTCCATTTGTGGGAAGTAAATTATAAAAAATTTGTTTGGGTACAGTGTTGCATGACCGCGCAATTGTCATTCAAAGTGCGACAGCGCTGAAAGCTAAAAATTGTCCTGGGCAGGAAGGAGGGAAAGTGCCTGTTATAGAAGTGGTTAAGGAACATAGTTTCATGCCAGTAAAAAAATCAATTAGTTAATAGGTGTTATGCATATTAAGGATCACAATTATTATTGCAAAAAAAAAGCTGGAAAAATAAGTGAATTCTCTGCAAATAATAGTGGAGCTTCCCTCTCTTATGGCAGGGTGGAGGCAACAGGTAAGAAGGGTTTCTGTATATTCTCCGAATAAATTAGTTCCTTGTTTAATGTGCAGAGAGAGTGCCATGCAAATTCTATTTTTCTATATTTAAATAGGTCCTTAGCCACCTTAAGGGACAGTGAATTCCAAAAATGAATAAATAATCACATCCAGCACAAATAATTCCCTAATTCACATTCTGGTTGGTATATTAGGTCTCGAGATGTCAAAACTCATAAGAACAGATACATGGGATACGTGGACGACACAGCAGTTGCTGAAATAGCTGTCTATGGAGGAGACAATGGCATTCATCATGGACCATGCTGCATCTGCAATGCCTGTGAGTTACCTGAAAGTCATTGGTTTTAATATTTAACTATATGACAAAAACAGTTTTTGTAAATATTTCTAAAATAATTATTGTATTTTTTACTTCCACCTCCTTTGATCTGCTAATGCTCTGCAAATCTCAAACTCTTTTATGACCATCTTCCACATCCAAGGATTCCCATGTGCTGTTTTCTGGAAAACTCCACTAAAGTTGTATTTTTCTTCAATCTTCAAGGTTTTGAAGTGAACCTGATCTGGCCTAAAAAAGTCTTACTGTAGTGCAGACACCTTAAGGTACAAGCATGTACATGTGTTAATCTTGAAATAGACCTCTGTTCAGCCTTTTCTTTCCAACACCCTTGCATTCTAGGTCAAAACTGTAATGTAAAGGAAAAAAGGGGGGGGGGAGCCTATTTTTAGGCAGCGGTAATTGTTTTAAATATATCCCAATAGTTTTGAAAATGGGATAAATTCATAGGCTAGCATGAGTTATCCAATAAAATTATATACATTTTACATTTAATATAGGGTAGGTCAGTTAAATCAGTTAACCCACCAATGAATGCATGTATACCTGAAAAATACCCCAATAAATATGGGCTACTGGTTATGGACCGTTGACAGTTGCCAGAAGAATGTGAAGAGGACAGCTCTCCTGCCGTTTCCATGGCTTTTGACCGCTCATCTGGCTCTGAACGGTCTTTGATGTTACAACTTCTTGAAAAGGCCGGTACCGAAGATGTGGATTGGTTAAAGAATTGCCTTTCTTTACCTTCTACTATGATGGCGCAGGAAGTTTTCGGCTCAGTGGCTGGCATCTTTTCTATTCCGGGTCCTGTGCAGCGTCATCCTGTCAGTGAGCAAGGACCGGAGATAGCCGAAAGCGTCGTACCAGCTGACCCTGTATTTGTGTAATATTGCCAGCATTACTGTGCCCACCAATTCAATTGTTTCAAATAGTAATGATATTTCTGATCCTGCAGCGTCAGTATGGTCTGCTATTAATACTCCTCAACAACTTTCGCATTGAATCAATGCTGCTAATGTGGTTGTTGATAAGGGTGAGGATCACAGTTTACTTAATTGTTCTAATTCTGCTGTTTAATTTACAAATGCTTCTTTCAACAGGTCTGAATTATATGGTAAAGAAGTGATGCCTTCTATACTTTCACCGTTGGGTTTTCATTTGCCCAAGGGTGTCAAAGAAAAGATTTGGAGTGGTGAATGCATTGAGTTGTTAACGTTATTACCGTCTTCAAAAGACTACCTGCCTAAACTGGATAAGAAGGACGATAGGCTTGAGGATGATCATAAAAAGCCTATTGCCAAGTCAATTTTTAATTGGCTTCAGGCTTTTTCAATTTTTTCTAGCCTTATTTGCGAGAAGTTTCCAAATAAGAGTCCTGAACTTTTCCAACATGTGGAAATTGTTCTGGAAGCATATCGTAACTTCAGTGGATATTTCTGGTTTACGTATGATGAAGCATTCAGACATAAATTGAGTATTCATCCTACTTTACAATGGGGTGTAAAGGATGTGGGACTTTGGTTGAGTTTATTCCTTCCTCCTCGACCTGTTCCTCCTCGTCCAAACCAATGTTTCTTCTAGTGTTTACTCTACTCCGTCTTATAAAAAGGGGATTTGTTTTGCGTATAATGATAGCCAGTGTAAATGGCTTCATTCCTGTAGGTACAAACACGAATGTGCATTTTGCTCTGGTGCTCACCCTGTAGCAAAATGTTTTCATAAATTATTGTCATATTCTCAACAACAACCTAGAGACTTTACGGGTAAAAGCCAGATCGCCAGTGAACATGGAAAACATGTTGCCTTGGCTACTAATTTACCCTGATCGGCAGCAAGCTTTGCTATTATTTTAGGGTTTTTCGCACGGTTTTCAGCTTCCTAAATTTAATGGAGTTGGTTGTAAGAGCATAATTTACATTCTGTTGCCGCATTAGCTTCTGTTGTTAGGGATAAATTGTTAAAAGAAGTTGATGAGGGGAGGATGGCAGGCCCTTTTTTGCAGCCTCCTTTTGCTAATTTGAGAATTTCTTCTTTGGGGATTATCCCTAAAATAGAACCCCATTCATTTTGGCTAATCCATCATTTGTTGTATCCTTACAGTGATTCTTTAAATGATCAAATTGATCCATCTTTGTCTTCAGTTACTTATGTATCTTTTGAACCTGCAATTTCACATCTTCGATTGTTAGGTGAGGGTGCTTTATTGGCTAAAGCGGATGTTAAATCTGCTTTTAGACTTTTTCGATACACCCTGATTCCTTTTGCTTATTGGGTATTTATTTCCAAGGGGAATATTATGTGGATAAATGCCTACCCATGGGGTGCTCTTTGGCTTGTTATTATTTTGAGGCATTTTCGACCTTTTTGGAATGGGTAGTTAAAACTGTATGTGGTTCGGATTTAATAATACGTTATTTGGATGATTTTTTATTTTTGGGTAAACATGATTCTGAAGAATGCAATTATTTATTGGATTCCTTTTTCGGTATTTGTAGGTATTTTAATATTCCTTTAGCTGAAGAAAAGACTGTTGGCCCTGTTGCTTGTTTAGAATTTTTGTGTGTGACTATTGATTCTTTAAATATGGAATTTAGACTTCCTTTAGATAAATTAGATATCATTTTTCAGTTGTTGATTACATTTATAAGACGTAAAAAAATAACTTTAAAAGAAATGCAGTCTCTGCTTGGGATGGGTTAAAAAATCCTTCATCTCATCTGCGCTTGTCTGGAGAAATTAAAGATGATATGTTGATCTGGTTACAATTTTTACAACATTTTAATGGTAAAGCCATTTGTCAATTTGACTTTATTTCCAGTGAGGCTTTTTCTCTTTTCACTGATGCGGCTGGATCTGTCGGTTTTTCTGCTATTTGGATGACGCACTGCTGTGCTTCCCGTTGGCCTTCAAAATGGACTGTGCAAGGCTTTTGCAAGAACGTAGTGTTGCTAGAATTATTCCCAATCATTGTGGCAATAGAATTATGGGGACATTTTTTTGAAAACAGGAGATTACTTGTCAGTACTGACAATAAAGGGGTGGTTTATGCTATTAATTGCCTTTCCTCCAAATCGCCACAGGTCAATAAATTGTTAAGGTATTTGGTTTTTAAATGTCTGTCATTAAATGTTTGGATTTGGGCTAAATTTATTCCTGGTAGAGAAAACAGTTTGGCGGACTCGCTTTCTCAATTCCAGATGGATCGTTTTTATCATCTGATGCCGGAAGCGGATCTTCAAGGTGTTCCATGCCCCTGTCATTTATGGGATCTAATATAATTTTCAACCATATTCAACTCTCATTAGCTAAATTGACTTTGTTGAGTTATATTTCCTCTTAGAAGTTATGGATGTCCTTTTTACAAACAAACTAATAAGAAGTTATACTATTATTTCTTAGTTCTTTAGTGGATAAACAATATTCATGGTCTCATATGAATAAAACGTTAGCTGGCGTTTCATTTTTCTAAAGCTAAATACATTGCCACATTGTTTGAGTTTCTTTTCTGTCAAGCAAGCATTAAAAGGGTATAAGAAATTTACGCTTCGCAGAGACGAGCGCTCTCCTATTGATATTGATCTGTTGAGCGGTTTGTGTTCTGTTTCTGCAAAGGTTTGTTTTTCTGTTTATGAAGCTTTTCTTTTTAAATATTTTTTTTTTCTTTCCTTTTCTTTGGAGCTTTTCACATATCAGGGGTTTTCTCTGCTGCAAAAAGTAAGCCCTCTCCGATGAAAATTGAGAATGTAATTATTGAGGATAACCAATTGAGGTTTTTTCTTCCTTACAGTAAGACTGATGGATATGGCAAGGGACATTGGATTTATTTGAATTGGTGTCCTTTCGGTGACATTTCCGTGACATTTGTCCTATATGGCTTTTAAGATAATATTTGCTAGTAAGACCTGAATTTAATGATAATTTGTTTGTTCATGGTGATGGTTCTCCGTGTTTTTCACAGCTTATTATCTACATTTGAATCATATTCACTTAACTTCTAATTCTTTTAGAATAGGTGCAGCCACTGAAGCTGACAAACTTGGTTTTCATGCAAATTTTATTAAGAAATTGGGTAGATGGAAATCTGATTCTTACAAGTTGTATATCCGTCCTAACTCTTTGGTTCGCTTGAATGTTGTTTGGATTCTCGGCCACTCCTTTGTGTATTGGGCTTAGAAGAGAGTGTCAGCAAGATCCTATTCTTCTAATTTGAGTCTGGATTTATAGATTGTTTGACTGTAGGCCACAGCCTGATATTCTACTTATTCATTTAGGGGGTAATGACATAGGTCAGATGAAGACTTCAGATTTAGTTTTTGAAATTCAACAAACAATTAATCTCATTAGCTTGGCTTTTCCTAATTTAAGAATTGTATTTTCCGAAATTATCCCTCGACTTCGATCGATTGATTCTTTCTGCTTACGTCCTTTTGAAAAAATTTGAAAGCGGGTAAATAAATCTATTAATACGTTTTTAAAGTATCCTTTTGGGTTTAGTTTTCGGCACTTGGAGTTGGAGGACGGACATTGAGGTTTAAACCGTGAGGACGGTATTCATTTATCAGATATTGGGCTTGATATTTTCAAGAATGATTTCCAGACTTGCATAGAAAAAGCAGCAGGCTGGGGTTAGGTGACAGGCAGTATGCATATCATACTTTCTGTCGGTTGGGGTAAGTTTGTTTTAAATATTCAGAAGAGAGAATATTATTAAGCCTGAGCCGTAGTGGCTGAGTTAATTTATTTATCTATATTTTTAAGTGATGTTATAATAAAATTGTTTGTAAATATTTTAGAAAATTTATTAAACCAATAAAAACAGCCATGGCCAAAATATTTATCCAATAAAATATTTTATTTAAAATTAAATGCTTGTCTGGTTTTGAATTTATTATATATACAATGTAAAATGCCTGCTGCCTTCTATCCCATGTAAAAGAAAAAAGGGGGGAAAAAAGCCTATTTATAGGTCCCCCCCATTCCTCATGGGATCTGAGGCAGCGGTAATTGTCTTAAATATATCCCAATAGTTTTGAAAATTGGATAAATTCATAGGCTAGCATGAGTTATCCAATAAATTATATACATTTTAAATTTAATATAGGATAGGTCAGTTAAATCACTTTTAAGTGATGTTATAATAAAATTATTTGTAGATATTTTAGAAGATTTTTTAAACCAATAAAAACAGCCATGGCCAAAATATTTATCCAATAAAATATTTTATTTAAAATTAATTGCTTGTCTGGTTTTGAATTTATTATGTATACAATGTAAAATGCCTGCTGCCTTTTATCCCATTGGAACTTCTCTAAAAGTCAAACTAAAACCCTCTACCCTCCTGAGAATAAGCCCTTCTCCCTATCATTCAACTGTTAAAGTGGAACTAAACCCACCAATTTAAAGTAGCACGACTTAGAAAGGAGGTTGAACCTTAGATTGAGAAAAGGGTTATTATCTGTTATAAAAGTTAAAATGTGAAATTCCCTCCCCCAGGAAGTGGTATTAGGTAAGCGTGCCAATAACTTAAAAAACCTTTAGATGTCTTTCTCAGGAAGAAACATAAAGGGCTATGGGAATTGTTAGAGAATAAAAAACATATGCATAATTTGAACTGCATGGACCTGTGTTTTTTTTTCAGTCTTATAAACCATGTAACTAAGTAAAGTAGAACTAAACCCACCACTTTAATGGTTTCCCAAAACAGTTACATTCAAGGTATGCCATGAACAATAACTGTCAGTTGCCAATATGCTTATGGTTAGCTCTCAACCAAACTACCAAGCCATCAAATGGCTGATCACACATGCAGCACCATGGCAACTGCTGACCAAACTGCGGCTAAGATGGCAGCTTCCTTGGCTGTAAAGGATAGGAGGGTTTAGTTCCACTTAAAATTCTATTGCTGCAGTGAACAGTTGAATCTCTGTCATTTGACAGCTGAATGACAAGTGAGGCTTAAATCTCTACTTGGAGAGCAGTTGAGGCTGCTATGTACAGTCTAGGGCCAGGATCCAAGGGGCTCCCCATACACATATAAATATAGGATTTGTCTCAATGAAAGCACATCAAGAATCCCTTTAGATATGCATGCTCCCAGCTTCTCATGTTCTACAGGGTCGAGCAAAGAGTGCATTGCGGATGCTCTTGATCACTCAACAACAGAAAAGAAGGGAACCCTCCTCTCTCTCTCGCCTCTCCCTGGCATTTCTTTCTAATAAATTGCATATCTACCACATAATTTTTTTTGCAGCTAACAGTCAGATTATAGTAATGATAATTTTAGTACTGGAAATAGTTGGGAATGGTTCAGCTTGATATAAGGAACAATATAGCAGTCCAAATACACATTCTTCCCTATGTTTTATATTCACCCTATGTCTTTGTCCTATGTGTCCTGTGTGTCACTTTCATCATCTCTGTAGGCACAATAGGCAGTATTTCTGACAGTATTTTACCAAAAAATTATTTTTAAAATAATATACCTTGGTACTTGTTACTGTATATTTGTATGGCTTCTTGGGCTGTGAAAAACTATAAATAACAATAACTTATTAAAGGTATATCATTTGTTTGGGTGCCTTCTTTCATACCTGTGTAGCGCTTACCTCTGCGGGAGCTGCTAAATATGATGGGTTCTCTATTCTGCCACAACTCTTTAAGCTGATCGGTCCCCACTGACACAACTGGTTATAGGTAGAAGGCACTAACAGTGCACAGAAAATAGGCCACACGCATCTTGGTAGTAAAATAAAATAAGCGTATTAAGGCAAGGCAAGGTAATGCAAAGCACAAACTTATAGATGTTTTTTCTCATGCATACATATAACACTATTGCAGAGATTGCCACTTACTGAAGAGGATACGTATATCCCGAAGAGGTAGTCTGGCTGTGGATCTGCTGATAGGAGGAGGCCTGCTTTGAAATCATCAAATGAGCATTGAAGGCTCATTTCGTTCTGATTTTTGGTGAGTTTAATATCCTCAGGGCGAGAGGCCCCATGTGGTGTGGTGATTTGATTAATCAACCTGATGGGAATTATCAGCAGTATGTGAGCTCTGCTTTGAAGGATGTAATATGGACATGAGGCGTTCCATTATATGGACTGAGTCACCCATTGTTTAGCGCTGCTAGTGTTTATTTTCCTTGGGCTTTAAGCACCTTATTTATATGACAATTGTTTTTATAGCAGCAGCTATTGGTTTATTGGATTATTTTATTTGTGCACTAGACCATTCTGAAGCGCAGAGTAGAAGTAGATTATTGCTTGTTCGTGATTTTATACTTTTTTTAAAAATAACTCTGTAATAACTGATTTGAAGAAAGTGTCCTGAAGTGCACTCTGTAGTGATACCTGGCGCCTAATGTGAAATGTTAAGCCAACTGACATTGGGGCCCTTCTATGAGGTGGTGCACAATAAGCTGTCCTTTAAGAGTGTGCAATGAATGGCTGATGGGCTGTTAAGTAAGGAGCAGTCTATAGGCACTAACTGTGGGCAGTGAGGGGTTAAGCACGGCTGTTCTACTCACCACTCCTGGTATGCAACAGGCCCGGTCCAGTACTTTGGCAGTCTGTTGTCCCAAAAGGTTCAGTTCTCACGATCAGGGGCTCAGAATCTCTGGTCACACAGAACACCATATGGCACACTGGACTATACAAAGACTCTGTCTCTGGTGTAGTGCACAGACAGGTACAGTTCCGGGTCTGCACCACACCAAGTCCCCGCACACTAGAGACTCTCACTGGCTTAGTTGCTCAGCACTCTGGTGTGTGGACGCAGACATCCCAGACAGCAGGTCCTTACTCTTTTGCTCCCCTCACTAAACTGCCCTGAGTCCCGGGAAAAGTCTTGTCCTCTTTTCCCCTGTATCCATAAAATTGTGTTTCCATTGTAGTTCTGCAGCCCATCCATTTGTATTGTGCAGCGCTCCACTAAGACTACAGCTCCCAATTTCCTTTGTAAGACTGCATAATCCAGTGTCTCCCTGTGATTGTTGCCACCTACAGCTCCAGGCGGGGGGTTTAAAGAGCTACTTCAGTGGTGCAGCAGGGAAGAAATAGAAGAGAGGTCAGCTGGAGATCACATAGCCCAGAGCTCCTCTCAACCAACCATACAGCAGCAGGGGATAAGAACAGCACATCCCACTCTGTCACCGCTGTGCAGCGGTGGGGGGCAGTGAAAAGAGAAGAGTGGGCACACCTGAATGAACAAAGCTGATCCGATTAAATGTTATGCATTCCTATTTATTTACAGCAGCCACAATGTGAGATTGTGTTCCAGAGGCAGAAGGGTGGGTTTGATGGTATAGCTAAGCAGGCCTTTTTTGTGTGGTTAGAACAAAATCATTTATATTTATAACAAACTGTTTAAAACAGAGCACATCAGGAATTTTTGCTTATTCTCTCTTTTATCGGTTTACCACATTTGCCTTTGCATTAGTATGCAATTAAACATTTTGCATGTGGTGATACAAAAGAAAAAAGTCTAGCTCAGGGAAGCATACCTCCTTTATTTCTCTGTGAATGGACATACATTTTATTTGTGTTGCCTAGATACCAACAAACATTTTTTTTACATATAAAGCATTTAAGTGCTGTGCCGTACCTAAAACCTACCTGATTGTTGCTACGACAACATTACTGGATTAGCCAGAGAAACATAAAGCACACAGTACCATTAACCCATATAACATTTCCAGCTTTGTTTAGGTAGAAAGAAAAAAGTGTGTGTGTGTGTGTGTGTGTGTGTGTATATATATATACTATATTACCAAAAGTATTGGGACACCTGCCTTTACACGCACATGAACTTTAATGGCTTCCCAGTCTTCGTCTGTAGGGTTCCATATTAAGTTGGCCCACCCTTTGAAACTATAACAGCTTCAACTCTTCTGGGAAGGCTGTCCACAAGGTTTAGGAGTGTGTCTATGGGAATGTTTGACCATTCTTCCAGAAGCGTATTTGTGAGGTCATGAATGAAAAGGCCTGACTGCAGTTTCCATTCTAATTCATCCCAAAGGTGTTCTATTGAGTTGATGTCAGGACTCTGTGCAGGCAATCAAGTTTGTCTACCCCAAACTCGCTCATCCATGTCTTTATGGACCTTGCTTTGTGCACTAGTGTGCACTCATGTTGGAACGTGAAGGGGCCATCCCCAAACTGTTCCCACAAAGTTGAGAGCATGAAATTGTCCAAAATATCTTGGTATGCTGACGCCTTAAGAATTCCCTTCACTGGTACTAAGGGGCCAAACCCAACCCCTGAAAAACAACCTCACACTATAATCCCCTTTGACCAAATGATTTGGACCAGTCCACAAAGCAAGGTCCATAAAGACATGAATGAGCAAGTTTGGGATGGAGGAACTTGACTGGCCTGAACAGAGTCTTGACTTCAACCCGATAAAACACCTTTGGGATGAATTAGAGCGGAGACTGCAAGCCAGGCCTTCTCGTCCACATCAGCGCCTGACCTCACTTATTGAAGAATAGTCAAACATTCATGCCATTAAAGTTCATGTGCGTGTACAGCAGGCGACCCAATATTTTTAGTAATATAATGTGTATATATCTGC
The DNA here is from genome assembly GCF_042186555.1 of Aquarana catesbeiana. Taxonomy (NCBI): domain Eukaryota; kingdom Metazoa; phylum Chordata; class Amphibia; order Anura; family Ranidae; genus Aquarana; species Aquarana catesbeiana. The sequence continues at coordinate 92,672,038 of NC_133324.1, read as the reverse complement.
GCTAACTGGTCATAAGTTTGGGAACACCTAACTACCGTATTTTGCCTAATTGGCTAATGGTATATGGATACTCCTGCAAATTATTGAGTTTAGTTTTTTCCAATGAAGGGCACTGGTAATACTACAACATACAAAGAGATTTTAGACAACTGTAATCTTCCAACCTTGTGGCTTCCCCAGTTTGGGGAAAGTTCTTTTCTGTTAAATTCTGATTCAGTGAAATTGGAATGCTGATTGCTAGCCAGGTCTTCTTTCAACATCAGCACTTGGCCTCACAAATGCTCTTTATGCTGATTGGTCACAAATTCCTACATGCACACTCCAAATTTTTTCTGTAAAGCCTTCCGAGAAACTGGGCATTGATAAAGCTGCATGGTTTAGGCATGGTGGGCATGGGATCTCAAACAAGGGATCAGCTGTAAAAGTCAGATGTCCACAATATATATTGTACATATGTTTAGAAAACCATGCACATTCCTTTGGCAATGCCTTTTTTATCAGCTTGATATCACAACTGGTATCTGGGTGAACTGCAAGAGGAAAAGAGGCACTGGGTAAAAAAGATGATGACTGGTTATACGGGACAGTGGTCAGTATACATTGCAAAAGCGAGTGATATGGCGGATCAGTTGTTGGGCTAAAGAGAATCCATTGATTTGTGCATTTGTGGTAAAGTGAGAGTTTCTCTTCAAAGGTTACCCCTTGCCAGTGCTCTCCCCTGATGTGCCATTCATCTGTTGGAACCATAGGTTAAGGCCCTGTGTATGCACCATGTTGGTGAAGGTCAGAGCTTACACAAGGTTTTTTGATCAGAACCTCTGTGTCAGGTGGCTGTGTGGTCACTCAGGTCTATACACTCCATTCTTGGAGGAAGGGGAGGAATTGACATGCCTGGAATTACTTAGTGCCTAAACCAGTGATATCCACTAGATTAAAAAGAAGCCCAGCCAGTGGAACCACTGAACACAGGGGGCCCCCTGGAAACTATTTAGATTCAGCCAATGGTATCTTCTTGTGCAGAGAGAACACTTGTATGCTAATTGATTTTTAGCAACAGAACCGCTTTAAACAAAACACTGCACATGCTAAAATCAATGGTAGCAATTATGATAAGCTAAGCTATGATAAGCTAAACTAAACAAAAAAAATCAGTGTTTTTCTTATGGGCCCTTTCACACCAGATGGCAATGTGTGTGTTGTCGTGTTTTGGGTTAAACAGTCTATTCAAAAAGAATGGGCTTCACAGCACCCCAGAAATTTGAAGGTGCCATACTTCAGCACACCAACACATGTAATACCAACCCTCTGCCCTTGTGTAAATGGGCCCTATATCTTTCTGCCTATGATGGGAAGGGGATGCTCAGACTCTGAAAAAAAATAAAAATACCACAAGGTACACCAACAAATAGTGTACTTTAATGTTTGTTATGTATTCTTAAAATAAAACATTTGCAAACCAAATAAATCTATCACATGCCCAAAGATCGAAGCCAAGAACTCAAAGTAATGAAATAATGCTTAAGGCAAGATGCAGATATCCAAAAAGACCCTGCAAATGTATAAAACCTATGCATGTTATATAAAACCTAGGCATGTTATCTTTCATATTTAGTAACAAAAAGCAAACACAGGTAACTTGCTCTGAGCAAACTTGCTCTACATGTTTGTGCTTTGTTTAGAGTTCTACTTTAAATGGCACATTCCCCATCTTCTTGCAACATGAATGGAGAAAGGTAGGCTTTGTCTAAGACTCTCAGGCAAGAGTTATTACTTTATCAGATTTGCAATTTGACAGGTTTTTGTAGCAGCTGTATAAGAGACTTCTACATCCCTCCAGAGCGGTTTTATTTTGTTCCTTAATACCCAGTTTATTATAGTTTGAACACTCTACTTCCATGCTCTAAAACCTGCAATCTCATTTCTTTGGCATCATTTGGTTCACATGGGAATGGAGCAAACTCCTTCCAATTTGTTTTTCAATTAAAAACACAGGTTTATGTGTTTCAAATTATGGATTATCCCAGCCCACAGAGAGCAAGAGCAACACTTTTAACACAGGATTTAAGCTTTTAGAACAAAGCTTTTCTGTTTAGATAATCTGCGTTATAACAGAATTTCTATTCTCTATGAGAGATTGATAATTCCTTTTTAAATTTTAACTGGAAACATATATTTTCACAGTATGAGGTTTTATTAATGATAACAGTTTTATGATGACTTTAGTTTTAGCAAAGCTACAGTACTTAATATATGGAATACTGAATCATGTGATAAATAACCACAATGTAATACAATTAATTCAGTGCATTGGGGTCCAGTTGTTTTAAGGGGCTGTGAGAAGAGAGACCCTTCCATAGAGGAAAGCCAATCTATCTCTGGTTTCTTCCATAAACATCTCCAGCTAATTGCACTTATCCAATAAACATAGAAACATAGAAAAGTAATGGCAGAAAAAGACTGAGTAGTCCATCGAGTCTGCCCATTATTTATTTTTTATTTTTTGTTCTTGTTTTTTTTTTTTTTTTTTCGTTAACTTTTTTGTCTGAGTATAGATCTATGTTTGTCCCAAGCATGTTTAAAGCCATTTACTGTTGACTGTCTCACTACCTCTACTGGAAGTTTATCCCAAGCATCAACTACCCTTTCAGTAAAATAATACTTTCTAAAATTAGTTTTGAACTTTTCTCCAGTTAGTTTGAGGTCATGTCCCCATGTTCTTGATTTAAGTTTCATATGGAAAAAAACTGCCCTCCTGAACCCTATTAACCCCCTTGATGTATTTAAAGGTTTCAATCATGTTTCCCATTTCCTTTCTTTCCTCCAGACTGTAGATGTAATATGTACTAGAATAAGAGGTACCATACGTGCACTGCTGTTGAGTGAGTATCTAAGCAAGTCCAGTGGTTGGATGAGAGTTCTTGAAAGGATATCTGCACATCTATGGCCAACCTAAATATTGGGTGTACCAAATATAGCAAACAAGTCATTGGGTGAATGTAGGACTTTCTATCAAGATAGATTAATAACACTACTATCAATCCCGTCCCTCATATCAGCGTGCTAGGTGCAACCTTAGACTCTGACTTCTTCTTTCAGCTCCACATCTAATCCCTGTGCGAGTCTTTCTGCCTTCACCTACGTTAGATTTCCAAAATACACCAATGACATTACCAAACTACTAATTCACATCCCGTTTATTTCTTATCTCGACTATGCCAACTCCCTTCTCCTCGACCCACCCCTGTTCATCCACCTTACCGTTAAGTGCCTGCCACTCCTCTCTGCAAATCCCTCCACTGGTTTCCGCTCACCCAACAACTAAAATTCTAAATCCTAACAACATTCAATGCCATCCACAACTCTGCCCTGAACTACATTGCCAACCTAGACTCAAAATATCAATTAAACCGTCCCCTTCACTCTTCCCAAGATCTCCCACACTCCCGCCTTCTGGTGTTAGGCCTGGCAGCAAGACTCAACATTTGGTTACCTGCAGGTGGTGAACTCATACTCATCATTACTGTTGTAGTGGGGTAGTGGCATGTAAAGCACAGTAACCCCGTGCTGTGGCCCCCACCTGTGCCTGGGCCCCTTTTTTCCAGTTTAGTCTTTTTAAGAAGACTTTAGGCAGCTGTAACCATAACAGACTTAAAAGAGGATTTCACAGCTTCTGATAGAAGGTAAGTAAAAAAATAAAACATTTTTTGCTTGCTTCAGTCTGCATTTGGGGTTGCACACCCATAAGCATGCATGCATTCGCACAAGTATACTTCTGTACAGTCATATCCTGAAATGACTTATATGTATAGAGGGCTGTATACATCACATGTGCCTCCTGGATGCCAAAATGGACTGCCATATTTTACATCAAAACCACTGTTTGAATGAGCCCTAACAGAGAAGGTGGTGTCACCTACTTGGCTGTGCTGTCAGGCAGCTCTCTAAATCTGGGTAAAGCTAAATTCCAAGCAATATATATACAGTATCTCACAAAAGTGAGTACACTTTTTGTAAATTTGTAATTTTTTTTTTTAGATCTTTTCATGTGACAACACTGAAGAAATGACACTTTGCTACAATGTAAAGTAGTGAGTGTACAGCTTGTATAACAGTGTAAATTTGCTGTCCTCTCAAAATAACTCACAGCCATTAATGTAGCTCAGTTTTAGGATCTTGGTAATCTTCTTATAGCCAGTGACCAGTATGAGAGAGTGAGAGCGATAACACGAATTTTAACACACCTGCTCCCCATTCACACCTGGGATCTTGTAACCCTAATGGATCACATGACACAGAGGAGGGAAAATAGCCAATTGGGCCCAATTTGAACATTTTCATTTAGGGGTGTACTCACTTTTGTTGCCAGAGGTTTAGACATTAATGGCTGTGTGTTGAGTTATTTTGAGGGGACAGCAAATTTACACTGTTATACAAGCTGTACATTCAATACATTACATTGTAGCAAAGTGTCATTTCTTCAGTGTTGTCGCGTGAAAAGATATAATTAAAATATTTACAAAAATGCGAGGGGTGTACTCAGAGATACTGTATATATATATATATATATATATATATATTATACATATAATAATATATGTGTGTATATATATATATATATATATATATATATATATATAAGCTTTTGTCTCATGTATAAATGGCTGCACTTGCTGTCTATAGCAGACATCAGCATTTTACTATTATATTTAGTGTACGATATGGGAGAATGAAAGTGAGGAACTATTTGGCTGCGATAAGCAACAATAAGGAGAGCTTTCCCTTCAGTCACTTTTCGGGCTGCTATACACAGACCTTGACATGTGTTTACCATGCACTCACATTTACTTGTATAGAGGAATAAAAGCAAAACACATGGAGCTTGAATGTCCCTGTGCATTAAACCGTATCTGAGGTTTTTTGTATATTCACTTTCATGACGGATCAGATAGCAGAAGCCATTTTCTGGTCTGGCATGAAATATTCATGAATGGGTGTCCTTCCTCAGTATTGACAGGCATGATAAATGTCCTTTTAGAAGCATTCTGAAAGAATCAGCTAAAGTGTTAACATGAACACTACCACTCAACATCACAAGCAGCTGAATGCCTGACACTACAGTGGATATAGGAGACCATCATAGGTGACTTGCTTAGTAGGGAGGCACACTCAAACCCTAAATCTGATTAAGCCCAGGTTCACACTGCCACGGGTTAGAAATCGTGCGAGTTTAGCTGAACTCACACGATTTCAAACTGGCAATGCAGTTCAACTTCGGGGGGGGGGCGGATTTGACAGACATCTGTGTGGGTTGCACAGATGGCTATTCAAATCTCCTCTGAAGTCACACAAAGTAGTGCAGGAACTACTTTTGGAAAGCGGTGCGGCACCGCAAAGTCTGCGTAGCACCGATTCAGATGGTGCCATTGCCAGTGAGTTGGTCATTTTGATGATAGGCAACTCCTATCCCCATATTGATTAGTTGTTCCAAATTAATAATAACTACTGCAGTAGGGAACAGACACAAAAGATACGCCCAGCATTTTTCCAAATAACTGTTTAGCTTTATTATGACGAAATTGAAGTTTTTTATACACATGATTATGTAGGTATCACATTAATATTACAATTGTATGTTTATGGTAACAAGGGGCGATACATAGGCAGGCTAATTCTAATCAGGACTCGAAAGAATGCAAACATTTAATGAAAACATTAATAGTGCCGTGTGCACAGTGAGTGCAATACATACAAAATAGAATAGAATTATATACAGAACTTATACATTTCCATTACAGTCTCCCCTCTTTTGATCAATATTTTGATCACTAACCATACCTGCTATTACCTTTAATTTGCAACCTCCACACGCTTAGGTGGAGGTAGTCCTGGCCAAAGAGGCAAAAACTCCATTGTGGAGAATATAATAGCTGAGCAGCTTTTTCATTATAAAATGACTTTTCTTTGTGAAAAACAAATAATTGATAAGACATATTTACAGAGTACTGGCTGTACACTCCTGTGGCCAGAATGGCCTTCTAGCTTAATTGTTGGCATGCTGACTTATCAGCATATGTAAACACAGACAATTCTACATAACATGGAAGATGTACAAAAGACAAATATGACTTCAACATGGCTGAACTACTTTTCAAATCACATTATATATATGTATATATATCCCTTACAATTAAAGTAATTGAATCAAAAGTACCCTAGACTGTCATCGCAAGAGGGAAACAAATCAAACAGAGATTTCTTTAATTTAGTCATTTTTGCAGTGTCTGGTGTGGATCCAGGTGACTTTTCCTTCAGTTTTGCAAAATTGTACATAAAATAGATGCTGTATTGAGTCTCTAAACATTTCCTTATATATATATATATATATATATATATATATATATATATATATATATATATATATATATATATATATATGTCACTTAACAATCCACAAGTCACCTAGTTTTAGATCCTTCCAAACTTTTAGGATCTGGAATTGGAATTTTTGGAACTGGAGTTTGTCAAAAACCTTAAAAGATCAGCAACATTCTCTGTGAGATCCAAATGGAGGACTTTGGCTGCTGAGACAAAATATAAGCAAGTGAGTAACACACTCCCAAACCAAATCCCATAGGGAGAGAGTCCAACAAGTAGGGAGTGTAAAAATAAAACCTCAAAACTTCAAGTAAGGACTTTCCTATAAAAATGATTTCCTCTGTTAGGCCCCTTTCACACATGCGGACCGTATGTCCGTATTTCATCCATCCGTTTTCGGATGAAATACGGACATACATGCATCCCTATGGGATAGCGGGTGTCAGCGAATGTACATCCGCAAACACCCGATGTCGTCCGGCTCCTCTCTCGTCCGATTCTGCGGACGGAAGAAAATCCTATTTTTCTATCCGTCTGCAGAGCGGATCGGATGAACACGGACAGACGGTCCGTGTTTCTCCGATCCCCCATAGGGGAGAGCGGAGATCTGACAGGGCGGTCCCTGCACAGTGTGCGGGTCCCGCCCTGTCATCCGCCGGGCTCAGCTGGGGAAAGCGGAGCGGATGTTCACGGGGCGGATCAACACGGATCCGTCCCGTGTGAAAGGGGCCTAACTCTCTGTAGATTCTGCACTCTGTACTTACAAACTACTTCTGATAACACTTTTTTACTGTGGCCTTTGCAGTAGCATTTGCCACTAGACATCCAGAAAACATGTCCATACAGACAAAATGCATACTTGTAAGATCCTGACTTGGGCATCTGGATATATCTTTTTGTAATCTCTGGAAGGGATGTTCAGATTTTGGTAACACCTTTGGTAACAGGTAAAACAAGAAGTGGTATGTTATAAAAACAACTGTGGAGAACCCTGGCTCTATCCCATGATCATTTACTAAGGCAGCCATAACTGCTTGTGACTGATGACACAGTCCATGTGTCAAGCTGGAGGGAAAAGAGTGTCTGGCAGATATAAATGATCACCTTTTCCAAAGTCCTGTTTCATAAGAAGTTGCCCCCTGTGGACTACTTGTTCTTCTCGTTCTGGGGTCTTTAAAGTTGAATTATTAATCCCAGCTATACTGAGCCAGAACTAGGGTGGAATCTGTGAGTTGCACAGACCCATCAAGTGTCTGGGGCTGTAATGCAGCATCCTTAGAGTCGCCTGGTCTGCTTCCATGAGTGAGTTTTAAAGTTCATATGGCTACCTCAGCAAGAACCTGGAAGGCTGAAAACAGCCAATCAAATTAACTTGGCATGCTTGATTGGTTTACCTGCCGAAGTAAAAACAAACTTCTGGCCCTTAAAATGGAACCAAAAGCTCTCGATATCTCGACTATCTATAAAAATATACACTCTTTTTATAGCTCACATGGTTTGCTAAAACATGGAGCTCTGCTTCTTGAGCTGGGGAAAAAGGATCTAATGACTCTAAATACAGAGTATCCTTCTGGGTGATAAACTGCTTACTCAATATAAAACCAGGATCAAATCTACAAAAAATTAAATATCTGGGTCTTCAGGGAGTGTGTCTTGCACTGGGCTCACAGCAGTTGATTCCTATGTCATCAATTTAACACATGTGGCTTCCTTTGTCTCCAGCCTCCTCCAATAGAGGCAATAAGGTGGCTGGATTCAAATGTATACATTTTTCATTGTTAGATTTGTACATAAACAAACAAAATAAATTCATATTTTGAACCTTTCATTAGACAAACATTTAGTTAGCTGTATATTTGCTGCCCAGAATGTGGGACCATTAAAAATTAAATATTTTGCCAAAATAATGTCTGTAACTTTGTCTAATAGCACCTTTGCATAAAGCTACAGCTCTGATATATCAGGATAAACCCTTCATTACTGGGTCCAGCTTGCATAAATATATTACAATGGCTTGTTTTCTATCATGCTGTTTGTGTAAGAACTCTAGTTTCATGTTTCAAATGACAACTTTTTCCTGGCAATATTATAATAAATGATAACAATACCCTGTGGTCATGCAGAGATGTCCATAAATTCAAAATATTCTTCTGCTTATACCACTGTACTTACAAGGAAAAGGGGCACATCATTTCACAATCCACACTTTGTTCTTTGGATTTCAAAAATAAAAATAAATAAAAACAAAATGACCAACAATCTGTATGATGGACCAGAAAGCATCAAAAACTAAAAAACAACAGGCTGCAGGTGGCATCTATCCTAACAGGGTGTGTGGACTTGATGTGATGGGTCTGTTATGTTTAAATTTTATTTATCATTACTCTCACATCATGGACCGCACATCAAGTTATTATCAGACCTTAAGATTTCATTTTTGTAGAAAAGCTTCTTATGTATCCCATCCATTTTGGCTTTGTTAAACATTATGGCAGCTGTATTCCAAATAACAACCTCATCTTAATCTTTTTTTTTCTCTCAATAAGGGCTTATTGTATAAATGTAAAATTACAAAATTGTTATCATAATCTAAACTAATCTCATTCATTACAAATTTCCCCAATAACCTGGATTTAATTTCCAACCAAAGGTTGTCTAAACCAGTTTCAATATATCTATATTATTAATAAAATTGTTAAACTCATATTAGAAATTAATACTCATTATTACTTAATTTTACTTAATTTCCCTTTTTTTTGCACTGTTTCCACTATCAAAGGATATTCAATTTGTGTAATACACGATTAAATGTTACCTTCATTTTAAAAACAGATTCAAAAATAATTGTGATCACATTGTTTATCATTAGATTTGTTAACCTGCCACATTTTGTTATAAATGTTTTGTCTAAAAAACTGAAATTGGCATGTATCCTTCCAGTTTATCACTGACCTCTCATCCCAGCTACATTCTTTCATGAGAGCGCAAAGGAGGGGGTCACATCTACGTACATGACACACACAAGGGATAGAACTAAAGGTCCCAGCATTCACACACATACACGAATATCTCTGTAAAATTGCTTACATTTTTCCCATTTGTACACAACACATGCATATAATTCTCTCACTTTTTTAACTCTTTAATATTTCCTTGCTCAACTTCTGCTTTCCTTATTTTGTTCTGATTTTCTTTGCATCCAATGTATAGTAATACCATACTTCACATACTGTACCGTCTATGATCAGACGGGCAGCAATAGTGCTCATCCCATCTTCCCTCTCTGACAACATATAAAGTATTCTGTTTTACCTCTCCATTTCTCTGTTATGACTTTACTAGTTGTAGTACCTGACCCCAAATTCATCCCACAACTTAACATCAAACTGTCCCTTTCTGTCTAGTGTTAATTGCCACCCTTGATCCACCCTGCTCACATAGATAGCTGTTTCTCTAGCTGTTTACTCTGCATGATTCTTAGTCCCTGTGGACTTTGGTAACCCAGTTACCCATTGTGGAACCCTGTCCACTTTAACCATGAATCTAGGGGCTCAGTATAGGTGGAACCGCACCTTCGAGTCATATATAGCGCTCCTCTTGCGCTGGGCATTTTTGAGGGTCTCTTACCCTTACTTACTTTAATGCCCATAATGACTGGCCAGTCTTCTCTACGTGTGCCTATACCCTCCTGCCTCTAAACTACTTTATCTAGCAGATGTACTACATATACCTGTGAACAGCACTATTCTTCCCTTTCTTATCTATAACACTCCGATGGACAGTAGACAGTGACAACATAACATATTGTTTTAAGGGGAGTAAAATAGGTACCCTTTGTCCCAAAAATGCCTTACCGATCAAGGAAGTCTGATAACTCAAATGTAAGCAAAAGGCTTACCTCAGCCGACTGATTATCAGAAATCCCCGGATCGTCTCAAGCTCCTCATTTCGGATTCTCAGGGTCACCTCTAAAACCCCTCCCAGGCAAAGCTGAGTTGGTCATTTTGATGATAGGCAACTCCTATCCTCATATTGATTAGTGGTTCCAAATTAATAATAACTACTGCAGTAGGGAACAGACACAAAAGATACACTCAGCATCTTTACAAATAACTGTTCTGCTTTATTATGACGCAATTGAAGGTTTTTATACACATGATTATGTAGGCATCACATTAATATTACAATTGTACGTTTATGGTAACAAGGGGCGTTACATAGGCAGGCTAATTCTAATCAGAAAACGAAAGAATGCAAACATGTAATGAAAACATTATTAGTGCCGTGTGCACAGTGAGGGCAGTGTGCAATACATACAAAATAGAATACAATTATATACAGAACTTACAAATTTCCATTACACCAGCAATAGCCGCCGAATTGCCAAGCAATTTGACATGTCAAATCGCATGCCAAATTGGCCCAATGTGAACGTAGGCTTATGGTGTTAAGCACTGGAAGTTAAAGTGGTACTAAATGCAAAAATCAACAATGACATAAATCAAGCCTTAAAGTGATTGTAAAGGCTCATTTTTTGTTTTGTTTTTTAAATAAAACATGTTATACTTACCTCCTCTGTGCGGTTGGTTTTGCGCAGAGCAGCCCGGATTCTCCTCTTCTCGGGTCCCTCTTTGTTGCTCCTAGCCCCTCCCTCCTTAGAGTGCCCCTCAGCCAGCAGCTTGCTACAGGGGTCCCCCAAGCCGAGTCAGAGCTCCGTGTAGCCATTCAGACATGGAGCCCCAACATTGCCCCGCCCCCTCTCTCCCCTGATTGGCTGACTGGCTTTGATTGACAGCCACGGGAGCCAATGGCACCACTTCTCTGTCTCAGCCAATCAGGAGGAGTGTCCTGGATGGCTGAGGGGATTGTGGACATAACTGGAGAGAGAAGGGGCTCAGGTAGGTAATAAGGGGGGTGCTGGGAGGGCTGCTACACACAGAAGGTTTTTTATCTTAAAGCATAGAATGCATTAAGATTAAAAAAAACCTTCTGTCTTTACAACTCCTTTAACAAAGCAGTCCCCCTGTGATATAACTTTTTACCTGGTGATCCAGCCAATAAGGGTAGATTCACACCATAATGAATGCTTAAGCATGCGCGTTACAGCGCGTTTTTTGTAAAGCGTTGTAATGTGTGTTCCCTTTTTTACAGAATATAACACTTAACATTTAAAGCAGGGCGTACCATGTATTAAGGCTGGGTTCACACCTAATACTGATGCAGCTCCCAGCAGGGGACCTGTACGTCCCCGTTCACCGTTTCAGGTCTGATTTCAGCCGGAATTTTTGGCTGAATTCAGACCTGAAACGGACCGAACACCGGAGCCGCAGCAGAGATCTGTGAACCGGCTCCATAGACAGCCAGTCAAAATCTCCTGCTATTGCGAATTGGATGTGGAGAACCCGCATCCAATTTGCAATGGTGTGAACCCAGCCTTAAGTGAACCTGTTGCTTTGATTTGCATGGACAAAACATAGGTTTACTTTAAGTCATAATAAACCCAGAAGCAAATATTTATCATATTGCAGCTTATCAATTCTTGGATGTGATGGCTGCATTAGCTTTCTATTTTAGGCTTTCTATTATTTTTAACTGGTGATTTGACCATTAAGTCTGTAGTTTCTTAACAGAACAAGCTGTTCTGCAGATGTAGCAGTTAGGGAGTTGAGACAAACCATGTAACACTGACAGGGGTGCTTACAGTGGTCAGTTTTTAATTTATTTTTGTAAAAATTGATTCCAAATGGACCAAAAGGTTGCTGTACTTGCTTATTAGGTATTAGATGGAGTTTGGTTTCAATTTGTTAGTGTATTTAAATCTGCTCGCACATCTAAGACTCCCCTCCCCCAGACCAGGGTTGCCACCTTTTCTTCAAGTCAAACCCGAACACTTTAGCGGCGCACGGCAATATTTGCATTGTTTTAAATAAACTATACATATATTTTGCTAATAAATAACATTTCTAATTATATGAAGTTAATAACAAGAGTCCCCCTTTACATCAGAGTCCACAGAGATCCTCTTTTACATCTGAACTCACAGAGTTCCCTTGCACTGTAAGGGGGGACTCTGCAGACTCTGATGTAAGGGAGAACACTGGGGACCCCAACATAAGGGATGCTCTGAGAACCCTGATTTAAGGGGGAACACTGAGAACTCTGATGTAAGGAGGAACACTGTGGCCTTTGGTGTAAAGAGGAACTCTAAAGTAAGGGGTGCTCTGAGAATCCTGATTTACCTTAGTGTACTCACTCAGAGGTAGGAGAGAGAAGGGGGTAGACTTCAGTCACAGACAGGGATGGATGGTGAGTTCACTCACCCCTTGGCAGTCAGCACCTCTCATCCAATTGTATCTGAGGCTGCTAGACTTTAAATTTCCGGCCCCCGCTTTTCTTTTCTGAGGCACAGCCCCAGGGATTGGAGTGTGGGCAGACACAGAGGTGTAGGGGCGGGACGAAGAGGTGCAGATCAAGCCCTCTCTCCTCTCCCGTCAGTGTGTGTGTTTGGGGGGGATTGTTAGTGCTGGCTTTGGGCAGCATGAAAGAGTATAACACTGAGTTTAGACAACTGCAGCCAGCAACCCTGCTAGGAAGCCATAATCCAGTCTGAATAATGTGTCCGGGTTTCAGGCAGGCTAAAACCCAGGCACATGATCAAAAACCTGAACTGTCCGGGTGAATCCTGGACAGGTGGCAACCCTACCCCAGACCGACAATGCTGCTGTCCAAATTTGCCCCTGTGCTCCTTCATCCAGAGTAGAGGCACTCTAATACAGGAGGTATGTTACTACCCAGATCAGTAGGTGAAAACAGAGCAAAGAAAAATCTAAAAAAAAAAGAAAACAAATGCAGCCACCATATCTAATGATTGCTAAGCTGCAATGCATTACAATTTTTAGTTTTTGGTTTAATACCGCTTTAATTCCAGTGTCATTTAAAAGCCTTAACAGTATGTGAATGTATTGTTGATGGCTATGTGTCTTAAGCCTCATACACACGATCAGATTTTCTGACGGAATTGTGTGATGACAGGCTGTTGGCCTAAAAGATTTTCCACGGACAAATGTTGGATGGTAGGCTTTTTCCGCGGACAAATGTCTGTTGTCGGATTTTCCGAGCGTATATGCACAAGTCCGTCAGCCAAAAGTCCAAAGTACAAACACGCATGGTCGGAAGCAAGGACGAGCCAGAAGCGGTCGGTCTTGTAAACTAGCGTTCGTAATGGAGAATTAACATTCATGACGCGGCAAATTATGAAGTCTCGAAATGCAGCGCACAATTCTCTTCTTCTTTAATGAGATAATAATGAAGCTGCTTTGCTGGTGATACTGATGGAGTTATTTAAACAAATTTTCAAAGGCTTTTTTTTTTCTAGTGATATCAAGAATAATATTATTATGCTTGTTATTTATTTATTTTTTTTGGTGCAAGTTACCACAACACCATTATCCCCTAGTTTTTAAAATCAAAGATACAACTATGTTGGTGTCCCTTGTTAATTTTACATTTTATTTTTTAAATGTAACTGCCTACTCCCAAACTGTAATTAGAAGTAAAACACATAGCCAAGTATTATTCTCCACAATTTTTATTGTACATTAAAAAAAGAAAACAAATAAAATTAGACATGCTATCTGCCAATAGAACTTAACCAAAAAGTGCATTCTATGCATCCAAAAATATAGAAAATATACCAAATCAGATCTTTATTCAACCAAAAAATAAAATAAAGGCCTCGTGTGTGTCCTGCTTCTTAATATAGGGGGTCAACAATGTCAAGAGCTGGTGAAAGCAGGGGGCCTTCATCCGGAGATAATTCCGAAAATAATCCGGATATTTCTCCTGGAGCTGCCGCGGCAAAGGCATATGACATATTGGACATGATTAATAAAGCAACCAATTTTTGGTCCAAGAAATCCTCCTCCTCCTGTTCCTGGACTGGACTTGGATCAAAGCAATAACTCCAAGGACAATAATACACATTATCTCCTCCGATTCCACAACATGGCTGGTTGACGAACAGCCGTTCCGAAACAAACTGAAAAGTGCGAAATGAAAAGCGCGAACACAAAAACGTGAAATTAGCAGAAGGAGCCCAAAGGGTGGCGCTAAAGAGCTGAAAAACCACGTAGTATGTCACTACGTTCGTGTTTGTTGCCCGACAATTCCTTGCCATTTGTATGCAAGACAAGCTCCTGGCCAACGCCCTTCGGACAAAAGTCTGACGTTTTGTCTGCTGAAAATACAATCGTGTGTACGAGGCTTTACTGTATAGATAGGTGGATCTAATAATAGTGTCCGCTAAGTATTTTATATGTCCCAGTATTTCCTCTCATTCTTATCTTTTTTTTTGTTTGTAAAATTTTCATTCTCCTTGCTTCTCAACTATAATCCTTGTGATGCCATACTCTGTCCCCAGTGATGGTACATACTGTATGTTTGTCTTAAGGCTATGCAGCCAAGGTCTTGCACTATGGAATGAAAATCATATCCTCAGAAAACTAAGCTCTGAGAGCTTTCCACCTTCAAGCTGAACTCCAGGCAAACAGCTAAATTCATAGTGGAAAAACATACATAGGAGATGTTTTACCTGCAAAGGGATTTGTATTTCTGTCCATCTATTTTTGAGATTTATACAGTTGTGCCACACAGTTCATCCCTATTAGATCACCTGGCTATTCTTTACTGCCCTTATGCAACATAGCTAGGGCACCTTACGGCCATGCTTGTACAGCGGAGGAAAAGCAAATTATTAATTTTGCTGCTCTCTTCTCCTGTTATCATTATACCTTAGCGCCCTGGTGCCCAACCTGCAGCCCTTTGGCACTTTTTTGGTGGGGCCCTTGTGGCCCCTACATACATGAATCTGTTTTTCCCTATTGCCTTATTATAGCAGTGATTCTAGCAGTCTCATGGAAGATTTCTCCTAAAGCTTGTCCTCAGTCTCCAACAACTCCTATAGCATGTTAACAGTCTCAGAGAGTCAATCCTGCAGCATATCTGCAGTCTTTGACCATCTCTTGTATCATGTCTGCAGTCTCTCACCATCTACTATTATACTATGTGTGCAGTCTCTGACCAACTCCTGTGTTATGGCCATAGTCTCTGACCGTTTCTTTATCACATTGGCAGTCTCTGACCATCTCTTGTATCATGTCTGCAGTCTCTGACCATCTCTTGTATCATGTCTGCAGTCTCTGACCATCTCTTATACATGTCCATCTCCAGTGTTATCTTCACAGTCTCTGACTATCTTTTGTTTCATGTTGATAGACTCTGATCATCTCTTGTATCATGTCTGCAGTCTCTGACCATCTCTTGTTTCACGTTGGCAGCCACCGACGATCTCTTGCTTTACATTGGCAGTGTCTGATCATCTCTTGTATCATGTCTGCAGTCTCTGAACATCTACTATATCATTTCTGCAGTCTCTGACCATCTTCTGTGTTATGCCCACAGTCCCTAACCATCTCTATTTGCACGTTGACAGTCTATGACCATCTCTTATATCATGTCTGCAGTCTCTGACCATCTGCTACACCAGGCCCGCAATCTATGTCCATCTCCTGTATTATGTCCACAGTCTCTGACTATCTCTTGTTTCATGTTGGTAGTCTCTGACCATCTCTTGTATCATGTCTGCAGACTCTGATCATCTGCTATACAATGTCTGCAGTCTCTGATCATCTGCTATACAATATCTGCAGACTATGTCCATCTCCTGTATTATGTCCACAGTCCCTGACCATCTTTTGTTTCAGGTTGGCAGTCGCTGACCATCTCTTGTATCTTTTCTGCAGTCTGTGACAATCGCTTGTATCATGTGTGCAACCTCTGACCATGTCTTGTTGTCGTGTTGTGTCCACAGTCTCTGGTCATCACTTGTATCGCATCCATAGTCTTTGACTATATCCTGTTGCGTGCCTGCTGTCTCTAATGTTGAATATTTACTGACTTTTATGTGAGGCCCCTTAGTGATGTTGAGGGCCGCACTGGTTCCCCCCCCCCCCATATCAAGAAAGTTGACCACCACTACCCTAGAGTCTGACGATTGTCTAATAATTAATGTAGTGGTACTGGTCATTCCCTGACTGTACAGTAGTAGTGGTGGGTACTCAGCAGCTATAGCAGCAGTGCTCACTCCCTGGGTGTAGTGGTGGTTACTCAGAAGCTATAGCAGCAGTACTCACTCCCTGGGTTTAGTGGTGGGTACTCACTAGTTATAGCAGCAGTGCTCACTCCCTGGGCATTGTGGTGTGTACTCAGCAGCTATAGCAGCAGTGCTCACTCCCTGCGCGTAGTGATGGGTACTCAGCAGCACTCCCTGGGCGTAGTGATGGGTACTCAGCAGCTATAGCAGCAGTGCTCACTCCCTGGGTGTAGTGGTGGGTATTCAGCAGCTATAGCAGCAGTGCTCACTCCCTGGGTGTAACGGTGAGTATTCAGCAGCTATAGCAGCAGTGCTCACTCCCTGGGTGTAGTGGTGGGTACTCAGCAGCTATAGCAGCAGTGCTCGCTCCCTGGGTGTAGTGGTGGTTACTCAGCAGCTATAGCAACAGTGCTCGCTCCCTGGGTGTAGTGGTGGTTACTCAGCAGCTATAGCAGCAGTGCTCACTCCCTGGGTGTAGTGGTGGTTACTCAGCAGCTATAGCAACAGTGCTCGCTCCCTGGGTGTAGTGGTGGTTACTCAGCAGCTATAGCAGCAGTGCTCACTCCCTGGGTGTAGTGGTGGGTACTCAGCAGCTATAGCAGCAGTGCTCACTCCCTGAGTGTAGTGGTGGGTACTCTTTGGTGTCTCATGAAGGTTGATGAATGAAAATGACCAGCTCACTGACTGAAATGATGGGTCAGATTTTTTGCCATTTGTTCTTTCAAGCTATGTCTTAAAAATACAAGAAGCTTTAAACCGTCACTAATCTTTGTCAAATACAGTCAATTGCTTTGTATAGAATAAGATCCCAGAGCAATCAATACATTTCTCAGAGTGACCCACGTCAAAGCTTCCCCCAAGCCTTTGCTTTATCAGTGAGCTTCCCCATTGGTGTTTTAAAATCAATCTATATTTGTAACATCTGAGGAGGTGATTATAACAGATGATGATTCCAGATGGTTGGAGTACAGAATATATTTCTTATCAGCATGTACGGCTGTCTTTTCCCAGCTAAGGTTGTTTGCTTATTTTGATAAGTGTTTTTTGTTGATGGGGCATAAAATTACCTCTGACCATATGGGGTCAGTTTTCAGCGCGGGGACTTATTAGAATCTATTGAATAAAGAACAGACATTGCTGCGAGGTCTAACATGTTGTAATGCTGCTAACTTTACAAGATAACAGGCTTATTTATACATCAAATAAAAAAAGAGAAACGAACGAACGCATTGAAATAAGTCTGTTTAGGGGTTCACAGATATGTTTGTAGCCAGTATAATCCACAATATATATATATATATATATATATATATATATATATATATATATATATGTATATATACATTTGCCGGCCACTTTATTAGGTACACCTTGCTAGTCCCAGTTTGGACCCCCTTTTGCCTTAAGAACTGCCATAAAGGAGTTGTAAAGTCTCGTGGTTTTTCACTTTATAGAATGCATTAAGGTGAAGAACCTTCTGTGCTGCAGCAGCCCCCCAGAGCCCCCATTTTTCTTACCTGAACCCGATCGTTCCAGCGACGAGCACGAGCCCAGCAGCTCCGGCCGCTGTCTTGGGTCCTCAATGGATAGATTGATATCCATAGCAGCTCCCGCTGCTGTCAATCAAATCCTGTGACACGGGAGCCGATTCCTGCAGTCTGTGTCAATGGACGCAGCAGCAGGACTGGGGAATGCCCCAACACAGGTGCCCCCCATAAAATATCCCGCACATCATTACACCACCAGCCTGAACCATTGATACAAGGCAGGATGGATCCATGCTTTCATGTTGTTTACACCAAATTCTGACCCTACCATCATTTTTTCACTCTTCTATTGTCTAATTTTGGTGATCCTGTGCAAATTGTAGCCTCAGTTTCCTGTTCTTAGCTGACAGGAGTGGCACCCGGTGTGGTCTTCCGCTGCTGTAGCCCATCTGCCTCAAGGTTCGATGTGTTGTGCATTCAGAGATGGCATTCTGCATACCTTGGTTGTAACGAGTGGTTATTTGAGTTACTGTTGCCTTTCTATCATCTCAAACCAGTCTGCCCATTCTGCTCATTCTCCTCTGACATCAACAAGGCATTTTCCTCGACACAACTGCCGCACACTGGATATTTTCTCTTTTTCCCACCATTCTCTGTAAACCCTAGAGATGGTTGTGCATGAAAATCCCAGTAGATCAGCAGTTTTTGAAATACTCAGATCAGCCCATCTGGTACCAACAACCATGCCACGTTCGAGGTCACTTAAATCCTCTTTCTTCCCCATTCTGATGCTCGGTTTGAACATAAGCAAGTCTTCTTCCCCACGTCTAGATGCCTAAATGCATTGAGTTGCTGCCATGTGATTGGCTGATTAGCAATTTGTGCTACCAAGCAATTGAACAGGTGTACCTAATAAAGTGGCTGGTAAGTGTATACTGAATTACAAGGACGAGGGCATATAGCACACAGTATCTTGATTCAAATTCATATAGATACAAATATATACCTGTATTTTAAAATGATAAAACTTTGTCCATATTTTGTGTTTTTTAACAAGGATCACATGAAAGTGTAACTTTACAGCCCTCCTAACCAAAGGTAAGTAAATAGGTGGGGGGGGGGGGGGGGGTATGGAGGATGTAACTAGAAGCAGGAGGCAGATGTACTTATGAGGTAAGTAAGTGGGTGGGGGCTATGGAGGATGAAAAAAAAAAAGAGTAGACTGCAAATGTCCTTTTGAGGTAAGAAAGTTGGTGAGATAATTTTTTGTGTAGTTTAGCTCTGGAGAGCATGGGTCGGTAAGACCCCTTTCACATAGAGACGTTTTTCAGGCGCTAAAGGGCTAAAAATAGCGCGTGTAAAGTGCCTAAAAAATGCCTCCCCTGCAGCCCCAGTGTGAGAGCCCGAGGGCTTTCACACTGGGGCAATGCGCTGGCAGGATGTTAGAAAAAGTCCTGCAAGCAGCATCTTTGAAGCGGTTTAGGAGCAGTATGTACATCGCTCCTCCACCGCCCCTGCCCATTGAACTGAATGGGCAGTGCTGCCAAAGCGCCTGCAAAGCACTTCGGCAGCGGCACTACACAGGCACTTTTAACCCCTTTTTAAACCCTTCTAGGGGGTTAACCAAAGTGCCACTATACCGGCGGTAAAGCGCCACTAAACCTATCGGCGCTTTACCGCTACCGCCCCCTCCGCCCCAGTGTTAGAGGGCTCATATACATAGCCTTTTTTTTTGCTCCAGAGCTGCTTTTCTTCTCCATAGAAGTCAATATGAATGCAAAAATAATTTGATACAGCTCATGCAACTTTAAGGGAGATCAAAGCGATTCAAACGCAAGCTGAAGCATCACTGGAGCACCTAAAAGCACTGTTTATGTTTATAAAAGGATTTAACAGAGAAGTATGGGTTTTAAAAAAAAGAAATAAGCATTTATACTCACCTAGTTGGATGTAGCATCAGATTGATACTGCATTTGTCCCCTGCCGCTTCTAAGACTGAGAACTGAGCAATCAGAGACCGCTGATCATTCAGTCCTCAGTCTTCACTGAGCAGAGAGCGGTGACTGACAGTCATTGGCTCTCTGCTCTGCCCCTCCAGCACTCACTGGAGCACCGGGTTGTGCAGGGGGCGGGAGCAACGGCTCACTGAGAGGTTGAGCCAGCTGTCAGCCCATGCATCTGGGTGGATCCGGGCCTGGATTGTGCTGAGGACACTCCTCTGATCTCCTGGAGAAGCACAGCTAAATAGCTTTGGCTATACTTTTCCTTTAAAGAAATCATGACCTGAAAGTGGAACTTTTCTTCTTCAACATGTTAAAGTTGAGTAGGACTGAACTGGCATAGCTTCCATGATACACGGGGGTTGATTTACTAAAATCTGTAAAGTCTGGTGCAGCTATGCATGGTAGCTAATCAGCTTATAACTTCAGCTTGTTCAACTATTCTTTGACAAAAAAAACCTCTGAAAGCTGATAGAAACATACAACATAGAAACAATCAGAGCTGCACCAGATTTTGCACTCTCCAGTTTTAGTAAATCAAGTCCATTATGTAGTGCGACCCCTAGAGGGGATGCTGAGGATATACCCAGGTCCCCCAATGTAGTAAAAGGCTGCCAATCACACAAGCACCATCCCATGCACACCAACAATTCAGGCTCAGTCTAGGGGATGACTTTTTAGTATTTATTGCTGAATAACTTTAACGTGAGGGGTTTAGGTCACAGGATACTTCAAAATGATCAATAGCAATAATGGGAGGACAAACTTCTCATTAGTCTTCTCTAAAGCTGCCTTTCCTGGACTTAATAGGGAATGGCCAGTACATTTAGGACCCTATAGTAACAGCCTCAGTCCACATAGAAGCTTCTGGCACTTAGTTTCCTTCTGGAACTTGCACAACTAATAATTCACAGAAGGGTCTTTACTCACAATATCCCAGGAGCTGTCTGCCACCCAGCATCCACAGGTAGATCCTCAGTGAGGGAGACAAGAAAGATACTTCTCTGGACCAGGACTTCAAGATAGTGCCCTCCAGCAAGTATAATCATTTGGCAATCTTCTCCAGGCCCTCAGCTCAGCTGCTGCTGTGGCCCAGACTTCAATCTTTGACTAAGTGAATGTCAGAAACCATGAATTAGACTGAGACAGATGCACAGTTAAATCACACTTGTTTAATAATAATAATAATAATAATAATAAAAAAGGTAAACAGAGTAAACCTAGTCAAAACGTAACCAGAGTTCAGGAACCGGAACGGATAGTCAGACAAGTCAAAACGTAAGGGAGCCAGAGATGAGCGTAGTAGAACAGCAATCAGGATCTGGAGCCAGAAGGAATGTCAGCCAAGCAAGTCTTTAACAGGAACACAGTAGAGCGTCTCTAGAGATGTGACCAAGGTGAAGGCAGAGATCATCTGGACTGCGCGACTTAAGTAGGCAGGACTGATGAGCAGGATATCATCAACAGGTGAGTCACTGTGGAGAGATAGGAGCTGGCAATTAGCTGACAGCTAAGCGGTCAGCTTTGAGAAGGAAGTTCTGAGCCCAGCCCTGACAGTGAGGCTGCCTCCAGGGGCAGCAGCCCCCCAAGAGAACTAGAATCCTCACTGTAGAGAAAAGAACACTCTGCTCAGACCCCCCAAACATGTATCACCTCCCCGGCCACCTTCTCGGCACCTCCTTCCAGGGGTTGGCTGGAGCATGGTAAATATTTACACTGGTCATCTTAATCTCCCTGCCCTATACTCTGGACACTTTTTTCAGTGGCAGGTGGGAAAAATCAAACACTAAGAACAGACTAAAACAATCAATCTCTGCTCCACTCACTACAGGGAAGCTGATTGGTTTCTAAGCAGAACTGCACCAGATTTTTATTCTCTGGTTTTAGTAAAATCGCCCCATTTTGCTGTACTCAAGCTGTACTGTCTTTTTCAATAGGACAGTTTCCAGGC
Source organism: Aquarana catesbeiana (assembly GCF_042186555.1). Classification (NCBI taxonomy): domain Eukaryota; kingdom Metazoa; phylum Chordata; class Amphibia; order Anura; family Ranidae; genus Aquarana; species Aquarana catesbeiana. The sequence goes on along the minus strand of NC_133324.1, from coordinate 92,650,075 downwards.
TTCATACTCGCTTCACTCCCATCTCAAAGGAGGAGGTTAAGTTTTTTTTTTTTTTTAAATTCTATTTCCCCATAATACCAGCTTTCTTAAAATAAATTCCCACAACGCAAAATGCAAATTTCTTAAAGTAGAAAACTTTCCATAACAGCTAAATGTAATTACATCTCTGGGATTATCTGTGTACAGACAGCCAGGACCATCGTGCTGGAATAATATGTGTTCATTGCTAAAAAGAACAGGCTCAGGGGGTTGAGCTCGCAAGCAGCCCAATTTTGAATGTTACACTAGAAGTCTATTCCATGTCAGCACCACGGCGCTGGACAGCTCCCTGTGAATCCTTACATATTGTGCTTCAAGGGAAGAGCTAATCCCATTGATTACTTGACAGTTAACAGATTCATTCTCTCCCTATCATTTTCTTACAGATGGCAAACAATGAATGGCTTAGCTGCACCAGACAACTTAGAAATCTATATTTGCAGATACAGTTTAATAACCACATGAGGCCAATTGAAACCATTGCTGTACTGTGACGGGTCCTGCTTATCTAGTTAAATATGCAAAAAACAGAAGTGTAATATAAAAAAATAGATGGTGTAATGAGGTTCCGCACTATGCGGTGCAATTATTCTGTGTTTTGTATTTACGGTGTGCTGTCTATTCCTTAAAGTGATAATAAACACACACTGTTTAATTTACATTACCCCTTCTCTTTCTGTCTATGGATGATGGCACTGTAATTATTTTAATAAAAAAAAAAAAAGTACCTTTTTCCTAATCGATATACAGCTGACCCAGCCCTTTCCCAGCCTTTCTGCAGGGAAACATAAGCAGGAGGAGCTTCTAGTCCTCTGCTGTTGGTCTCAGCAAAAACAGTTTTGGAATACAGAGTAAAAATAAATGATTAATATCAATAAACTGTTTTAAATCATCATACAAAAATATATTTGATATAAAATCTTTATTATTCTTTGGCAATAACATGGTGTGGGCGAATTTCTGCCAGTCACAGGCTGTGTCATGCCCCATCCAGCCTGTGTCTTAGAATAAAAGAATAAGAGGGAAGTGAAGCCTCCATCAATCCACATGTAATATCCCGCTCCCAATTGTGTTTAGCTGGTTAGCAGGCATGGAGGAGGGTGGAGGGAGTGGGCTGTCATTTACCACTGTATACGCCCACATGTGTGACTCTATAGTCACATGGGCTGCTCAGATGTGATAGGGAGGAAATGCTCAGCATAGAAACTCACTGAAAACTGAGCATGTGCAGAGCTGCCAACACTGCTTTGCAAAATCCCTAACTGAACTGGGGACTTAGACAGAAGGGGGAGGTGAAGAGCAGAAGGATCAACCAGATTTTTGCACAATATAGAAAACAAATCTCATAGTGCCTGAATGAGTATGAACAGCATGTAATACACCATTTATTGATCATTTTTTATTATGTTACTTTAGTAACATACATAATGTAAATCATGTAGTATTTTATATTGAGCTACATGCACATTCATTCTAGTATTGTATAATTGTTTTGAATTGCCTTTTACAGTCAAACAAATCAGGAGAATCTATAAAATAACATGAGTGTGGTACATTCATCGGATCCATGCAGTAATACCTTTTTAGCAAATGAAAAAGTACATGTTAATTGTAATTAAGGTACAGTGATGAAAATACCATATATATATATATATATATATATATATATATATATATATATATATATATTAGTTGTACCTGTAAACACTTAAACACAAAGGGACGGTATGTCGATAAATGCTCTGCGTTGTCATGGAACAGCCTAAGACTTGTCTACCTATGGACAACAGCAGCATGTTTGGATTGAGTTAATGAGTAGACTACATGTCAGTCTGCTTGCAGTAAGTCAATTAATATTAGCAGTAATGTTTTGCAGTAACACTGAAGTGACTGCTGCGGTGCCAGTATTTATTAAAATGACTCACATGATGATCCGTCATGACTGGAGTTACTGTATAATTAACTGCAAAGAAGACAACACAAATACAATTTAAAGCATATAATACTAGCCGCAAAATATCAAATGTGTATCTTTTTTCTTTTTATTCATTTGGACTTTTCAATCATATTTACAGATTGATTCTTTTATTGATTTAATTTTGTCACTTTAATCAAAATCATGATTTTTTTTTTTTTTTTTATTAAACTATACTGTATGTAAACTCAGTCACTAAAATATACACAGTAAGCAACAAAGAAAGAAAAAAGATGAAAACAAGTATTTTTTTATATTGTTTTTGACAATGGTTTTGGTTTTACATCTACTTTAAAGTGTAACCTCCCTCTAAAGGGCAAGTTCCACTTTTAAGAGTCCTCTCCCCCTCCTCTAACAGTATTGGAGGTTTGTTTGGGGGGGGGGGGTGTACCTAAGTTTGGAAGATACCAGCTCCCACTTCTGCTAGAATCCCCTAGGAGATTCTACTGGAAGTCCCCCCCCCTTCCCCTCCAACAACCTCCTGGAACGAGTCACAGGTCCCCAGAGGCTGTGGGACCATTCACAAAGCACAGAGCAAATCATGTGTGTGCAGTGGGAAGCCAATTTTGAAGCTGCAAGGAGTCACAGCCAGCTTTCTACATAGACATGCTGTTACCGGGGACCTGAAGACTGGTGAAGAACCAGCTCCGGTGAAGACAGCACTAGACCCCTGGACAGGTAAGAGTCCTTATAGTAAAAATCAGCAGCCATGGTATTTGTAGCTCCTGACTTTTTATTTTTGTTTTCTCTATAGACTGAAGAACCACCTTAACCTTCCTGGCGGTATGATTATTTCGGATTTTAGGTGGTGAAAGCGGTATAATTATTTTGCATGGAAATTTGGCGTTTTATATTGTAGGCCTGTTATTCTTAACAATAACACACTTAAATCTGTCCACCGAGAGTCTAGTAGATATCCCGGGTATGATGAAGTTTGAAACACAAAATCATAAATTATAATATAATAAATAAATATAAATAATTTAAAAAAAATATATATATAATAATAATAAAATAAATTTCCCCACGATTCACTATCGCTCAATTCTGCAAGTGTTCTAATTTACTATCACTGTTTTCTAGCTGGTCTAAAGCCACTTTTGACGTAAAGGGACACTTTTTGGTTGCTATGGACAATCTCAAGTTTCCAGGCAAAAAGAACAGTATATATAACATAAAACTGCATGCAGGGCATTGGACAAAGCACTGGGGACAAAAGGGATGTGAAATAAATTCATATAGTACTGAAATCTGTAAGATTACAGTACTGTATGTGTTATGATTTTTACAGTTTTTTTAATTTGCCACCAGGCTCCGCCCCCGTGCGTTGTGACGTTCGCAGGGAACAAAGCCTGGCACAGAGAGGCTTCGGAGGAGGACAGAGCCCGCAGACAGCGCAGGGGGACATCGCAGGATCCTGGGGACAAGGTAAGTATACCACACCAGGATCCTGCAATGTAATCCCGAGTGTGGTTCGGGGTTACCGCTAATGGTGCTGAAATTTAATCCCGAGCCACACTCGGGAATACTGTCAGGGAGGCTACAGTGTTACAAAACTCACAACCGTAAAATCAGTCTGTATATGCAATAAATCATGGTTGTTTTACTCACTGTGGAAAATAAGGGGTTTAAATCTCTGCATCGTGTAAAAAAGGCAGTTTGATCATGTCTTCTCTGATCTTCTCCTTCTTCCACTGTCCCCAATCCATCTGCCAATAGGATAGAGCCTTGGAGGCACTCTGCACATGCTCAGTTTGGTATGTATTGCTAGAGAGTTTTTTTTTTTTTTTTTTTGGGAGGGTGCATGTGATCAGCACTGTCCAGACAGACAGTCGGGAGTCAAGCAGCCTCATAGGACAGTCAAATTTGAATGAAAACTTCTCTTACAAGCTTTAACCAGACACTGATAGAAGTCACAAGACTGCTATATACTGTTGATGAGAAAAGGTATTTAGCAGGTTATATTTACTAAAACAATTGCATTTCCATGTTTTGTGTACTGCGGGAGACCAGATATAGTGAATGCAGGCTCCTGGGTTTAGTAACACTTTAAAGTGTTTTATTTGATCAGATTTGCATTTTGTCAAAAAAAAATGGAATAAAAAAAGTTTTTAAATATACCACATACATTATACCCATTTAAAAAAAAAATCATTTGTTATTTGGTTTGTAAGGAAAAGTGCTTGTCAATATTCCCACGTGTGCTTTCATTTATCCTAGACATGATTAGATTATTAAAGTAATCAATTATTAAACAATACATAAATGAATAAAACATAAGAGGGCACCTTACCACAAACTACAAAGGCTAGAAATGCGCTTTCTTACTTTAGAGTCCTACAACCCTATGTTTGTAGCATTCCCTTACATCGGGTTGTTAGGCCAGTTCCTGCACCATGGCCTCGTGCATTATTTCCACCGATGAATCATCTGGACACTGGTTCTGTTAATCCAGCTCTACAAACCTCAGTTTACAGGCCTTGTACAATTTCACTTTCTTATGAGGGGCCCCTCGGATTCCAGTGGTGACAATGGTTTATCTCATCCCATGTAACTGATACACCTGGCAGAGAGCTTGTTGTTTTTGAAAAACAACAGGCCTACTGGCTGGATAACCAGGTAAAAAAATAGAAAACCGAAAATGGCTGCAACCATCACATCTAAGAATTGGTAAGCTGCAATATAATAAATGTTTGCTTTTAGGTTTAAAGAGGAGGACCTGACAGCGAATACTCTCTATGGGTGTGCCACATCCCAATAAGTCAAAAAAAGAAAAGAAAAGATTCCCCAAAGGCGGGACTTTGAAGGCACTACCACAGTGTGAAAAAATATAATTTTATTTGCAAAAAATTCATATCAAAAAGACAATGAAGAACAATAATGATACACGTGAACAGCAATATGAATACAATAGACCGTCTTTGAAAATAAGTGTAGCTCCTTGAACCAACGCATTTCAGAAATGTTTTCCTTCATCAGGGTTCATACATAGGAAATTACATCTGAGGGGTTACAAAATGCAAAATAGTTAGTAAAAACAAGTGTATCACCACCCCCAGAGTAAACCTTCAACATAAGCATAAACTTGATTCACTTACTTAAAATTAATTGACAATATATAAGTATCCATATAATTAAAAACAGAAATAATGCAGCTTCATGTCTGGCTTTTCGCAGGTATCCACTTAAGATCTATTTAGAACCCCCTGGGCTGTATGGAAAAAAGTATCCCCCCAGAAGGGAAGAGAAGCTAGCCCAAGATGGTGCTGAAAAGCGCTGTGTCCTGCGCCCAGGCACAGCGCTTGTGTGTGTACTGGGGTCCGGAGTATGAAGGACCTGGAATCAAAAACACAACAGTGAATAGACCAGCTGAGAAACCTGGGATATATCCAAAAATAAAAATAAATATAAAAAATATAACCCTCTGTCACAAACAACCTACTTAGAATATACTGTTATCAATGACTTTTCTATGAGAATGTATACTCTGTTTCTGTATACTTGAATATACTTAATAAATAAACAATTAAAAAAAAAAACAACCTACTTAGACGTAAAGATGCAAAAATATATTGGTGAGTAGTCTGGTAGGTGTAAACATTGGAACGTAGTATCAAAGGCAACTCTGATGTCTGTTGAGAAAGGAGCGCGTAAACACATTCAAGTGCGCATGCTCGCGAAACGCGTCCACATTTGATGATGTCACCCATCTGAGCCAGCTGCACCGTGCGCTTCAAGCCTCACTCTGAGGCCGCCTTCCGGAGCCAGCGAATCCACCTGTCGGAAGAGCCACTGTCCTCAGCTGCGATCAGCAAGAATGTACATGGCAAAGAACTTGGGAGCGTCATCCTGACATTTGTATACCATACCTGTTACTTCCACCTAAAATATCAGTGTATTATTAAGAGATTCAAGCCAAATTCAAACTATTGCACCCAGAGGCACCTCTCCACTTGTGTTTTTTTCACAGCCCTTGGAATATGGTTTCTGTCCTACTCTGGCGGCAGCCCTGCTTGCATTTTTTGGATGGTTTTTCAACTTCCTCCAGCACTATTACATAGACTTTTTAGCCTGTGTATGCTGTATAGACTAATTAGTTCTAATATAGAACATTTATTTTACAACAGACTTGCATTGGGAGATTTATGATTCCTGAGTCGTTGCGCCTATACTTGTTATTATTTCACCCAGCCAAACTGAGCAATTGGGGGAGAAGGGCCTTAGGGAGGTGACCAAGAACCCGATGGTCACTCAGCCTGAGTTGACAGAGCTCCAGAGTTTCTCTGTGGAGAGAGGAGAACCAAAAGGCACCTGTAGGACTCTCATATCATGAGCAACAAAATTCTCTGGTCTGATGAAACAAAGATTGAACTCTTTGGCCTGAATGGCAAGCATCATGTCTGGAGGAAACCAGGCACTGCTCAACACCTGGCCAATACCATCCCTACAGTGAAGCATGGTGGTGGCAGCAATATGCTGTGGGGATGTTTTTTAGCGACAGGAACTGGGAGACTAGTCAGGATCAAGGGAAAGATGAGTGCAGCAATGTACAGAGACATCCTTGATGAAAACCTGCTCCAGAGCGCTCTGGACCTCAGACTGTAGCGAAGGTTCATCTTCCAACAGGACAACCACCCTAAGCACACATCCAAGATAACAAAGGAGTGGCTATGGGACAACTCTGTGAATGTCATTGCGTGGTCCAGCCAGAGCCCAGACTTGAAGCCAATTGAACATCTCTGGGAGATCTGAAAGTTACGCTCCCCATCCAACCTTATGGTGCTTGAGAGGTTCTGCAAAGAAGAGTGGGGGAAACTACCTAAAACAGGTGTGCCAAGCTTGTAGCATCATACTCAAAAAGACTTGAAGCTGTAATTGGTGCCAAAGGTGCGTCAACAGAGTATTGAGATGTAATGTATGTGATTTTTTTTTTAAATTAATTTGCAGATTTCAAACAAACTTCTTTCACGTTGTCATTATGGGGTATTGTTTGTAGAATTTTGAGAAAAATTACAAATTTAATCCATTTTGGAATAAGGCTGTAACATAATAAAATGTGGAAAACGTGAAGCACTGTGAATACTTTCTGGACGCACTGTAAGCAGCATCTTGAGAAAAACTCGTACACTATGCTGTTGCAGCAAAAACGGCCGTGTATGTACAAATATTTATCATTGAAATCTGTATTACAATCACCAGCTTGTTCTTGAACTTTTGTTCATGCCCACAAAGATCCACGCCTTCAGAGTACAATACCCCTCCACAGATGTTCACTAGGGCTATTTACAAGCTAAGGTTTTTACAGTCTCCACTGTGTGCTGTGTGCACATAAGATTTCATTATATTATGCATAGCTAAAGTTATCTCCTTGAATTCTCCCGACATTATTTTTTAGAAATCCAGTTATACATACCTTTTTCTCCTGCAGTCTTCAGGGCAGTCCGGTAACATCAAGGGTTCTTTCTGTTTTCCTCCGGCAGTGCTTACTCCTGGATAGAGTACTATTTAATGACATGTCTATCCAGGAATCCTGTGAGCCATGCCTGGCAAGATGATGGCCTGGTAAAGTCGGTTGGATGGTGCTGGACATGCATCATTTAACCTAGAAGAGGACTGGTGTTGGTTCAAAATAGAGTTGAGCCTTCAGGGGATAGCAATAGTGAGGAGATGAGAGCAGATGAGTATTGCCGTGAGAGCGCTTTTTTTAATTTTGTAAGCCCCTTGATAACTGATTTTTCAAAAAAGGAATCACCGTGTGTTCTTTATTTATTTATTTCTGTAATTCTTTTTGTGTACAGTATGTATATTCTTATGGGGACTTTCATATTTGATGATTACTTGCTTCTTTACGGTACAGCACTATGGTTGTGCTTGCTGCTTCTTCTCAAAATGCAATTCAGTGGGGTTGATTTAGTAAAAAATATGGAAGGGTCACTTTGCAAAAGAAATTATTTGCAGCTGTATTCACTTCAGTTAACCAATCATGTGCAAGCAAAAATCTTTAAAGCAGGGAAGGACTGACCATTCGGGCACTCTGGCACTGCCTGAGGGCCCCATGCCACTAAGGGGCCCCATGAGGGTTGCCAGCCTCAATAAAACCAGGAACAGTATGTAAAAATCTGTGTTTTTTTAAAAATCCCAAGATTATAGCTGCCCCGCCTTTCCAGTACCTTTTCAGTGTGTGTGTGTATATTGTGAGTCTGTGTGTGTATACTGTATGTGTGTGTATACTGTGTGGCCCCATAATCTATTGCCTGGGGACCCCATAATCTCCTATTGCCTGGTTGCCCCATAATCTTCTCCTATTGCCCGGGGCCCCATAATCTCCTATTGCCCGGGGGCCCCATAATCTCCTATTGCCCAGGGGCCCCATAATCTCCTATTGCCTGGGGACCCCATAATCTCCTATTGCCTGGGGGCCCCATAATCTTCTCTTATTGCCCGGGGGCCCCATAATCTCCTATTGCCTGGGGGCCCCATGAGTTGTCAGTCCACCCCTGCTTTAAAGAAAAAAAATTCCCTGGCAAATGATTTGGTATTCAAAGTGTACTTTATGCTGCAGGCTAACAAGGGAGACATATAGAAAGTTGACTCATACAAGGTGAAAACCTCATAGGAGGACCAATGACTAAATGTCCCACTTGTCAGGGATGAGCTGTGTCGATAGCTTTTCATATATTCGCATGGACCTGGAAAACTGAATGGACTTATTACACTGAGTTGTGACTTTAGGGAAGGAGGTAAGGGATGGATTGTTGTATGAGTGTTGAAATAGAGAGTTGGACTTTGTCAGTTAGATCAATTCCTAGGCCATGTTAGGCAGTGGCGTAGTGTGGGTTGTCAGCACCCGGGGCAAGGCAAATAATTTGCGCCCCCCCCTAACCTGCGGACTTTTATCACTCCCCAAGTCCCTTCAAATACAATAGTACTGACCTACCTGATTCCTATACTGACCATTACACACTACACTGACCACTATACTATACTGTCCACTACACTAAGAACTACACTGACCACTACACTGACCACTACACTATGCTGTCCACTACACTAAGAACTACACTGACCACTATACTGTCCACTACACTGAGAACTACACTGTCCACTACACTATACAATACTGACCACTATACTACACTGACCACTATACTGTCCACTACACTGAGAACTACACTAACCACTACACTGAGAACTACACTACATTGACCACTATACTGTCTACTACACTACACTGACCACAATACTACACTGACCACTATACTACACTGACCACTATACTACACTGTCCACTATACTACACTGTACTGACCCTTACACTACACTGTCCACTACACTATACTGACCACAATACTACACTGACCACTACACTGTACTGACCACTACACTGTACTGACCACTACACTAAGAACTACACTGACCACTATACTGTCCACTACACTAACCACTATACTGACCACTACACTGAGAACTACACAATACTGACCACTATACTACACTGACCACTATACTGTCCACTACACTACACTGACCACTATACTGACCACTACACTGAGAACTACACTAACCACTATACTGTCCACTATACTATACTGACCACTACACTGAGAACTACACTACATTGACCACTATACTGTCTACTACAGTACACTGACCACTATACTACACTGTCCACTATACTACACTGTCCACTACACTGTACTGACCACTACACTACACTGTCCACTACACTGTCCACTACACTATACTGACCACAATACTACACTGACCACTATACTACACTGACCACTACACTGTACTGACCACAATACTACACCGACCACAATACTACACTGTCCACTACACTGTACTGACCACTATACTACACTGACCACAATACTACACTGTCCACTACACTACACTGTCCACAATACTACACTGACCACAATACTACACTGTCCACTACACTACACTGTCCACAATACTACACTGACCACTACACTATACTGACCACAATACTACACTGACCACTACACTGTACTGACCACTACACTGACCACAATACTACACTGTCCACTACACTGTACTGACCACTACACTACACTGTCCACTACACTACACTGTCCACTACACTACACTGACCACTACACTGACCACTACACTATACTGACCACTACTCTACACTGACCACTACACTGACCACTACACTATACTGACCACTACTCTACACTGACCACTACACTACACTGACCACTACACTACACTGTCCACTACACTATACTGTCCACTACACTATACTGACCACAATACTACACTGACCACAATACTACACTGTCCACTACACTACACTGTCCACAATACTACACTGACCACTACACTATACTGACCACAATACTACACTGACCACTACACTGTACTGACCACTACACTGACCACAATACTACACTGTCCACTACACTGTACTGACCACTACACTACACTGTCCACTACACTACACTGTCCACTACACTACACTGACCACTACACTACACTGACCACTACACTGACCACTACACTATACTGACCACTACTCTACACTGACCACTACACTACACTGACCACTACACTACACTGACCACTATACTGACCACTACACTATACTGTCCACTACACTATACTGTCCACTACACTGTCCACTACACTACACTGACCACAATACTACACTGACCACAATACTACACTGACCACTACACTACACTGACCACAATACTACACTGACCACTACACTGTACTGACCACAATACTACACTGACCACTACACTGTACTGACCACAGTACTACACTGACCACTACACTGTACTGACCACAATACTACACTGACCACTACACTGTACTGACCACAATACTACACTGACCACTACACTGTACTGACCACAATACTACACTGTCCACACCACTATACTGACCACTACACTATACACTATACTACACTGTCCACTACACTATACACTATACTGTCCTGCCTAGTCTTCCTATACTGACACTACATATACGGCACCTGGCTCTTCTCTCCCCCCCCCGTTTATCTATTTCTTACCTTATTGTGTTGCATCGGTCTGGAGGATGAGAAGACATCTGCCCCGGCGCTCACACTCTCGTCTCCCCTGCGCTCCGGCCGCCATATTCATTTTTCCCGGCGCACTGTGATTGGGCGAATGGGGGTCAAGTGCGGAGGCGGGACTTCAGGAGCGACTGTGATCGCGGATAGGCCAGCCCCACGCCGCACATGACCCCCATACGCCCAATCACAGGGCGCAAAACACTAGACATGGCGGCGGAGCGCTAGGGACACAGGAAAAGAAATTAGGAGGAGGCAGCCAGTAGTGACACTACTGGCACGAAATTGCGCCCCCCTAAATTTCGCGCCCGGGGCCACGGCACCCCCCGCACCCCCCACGCTACGCCACTGATGTTAGGCCATGAAGGGATAGTGTCACATTGGCACATCTCACTGTTTTTATGTTATATGTAAAAATAAATAAATAAACAGAATAAAAAAAAAAATGTACTCTGTATTCACTGAGCTAAGTGAACATTCTCTATTCCGCTACTAAATCAAGCCTAGTAAGTTGGCTTACTCATTACTAAAGTGGTAATAAACTTAATAGCAAACATTTAAAATATTGCAGCTTGTCATATCTTAGATGTGATGGTTGCAGTCATTTTCTTTCTTTTTAGGCTTCCTTTCATTTATTTTCACCTGGTGATCCAGCCAGAAAGTCTTTTGTTTTTTTACATAGTTACATAGTTAATCTGGTTGAAAAAAACACTAGCCCATCCAGTTCGACCAACTTAGAGAAAAAAAGACACACACGCATACATTGAAAACCTTCCTATACTGTATACTATCCTATACCCACAGTTGATCCAGAGGAAGGCAAAAAAACTCCCAATATAGCATGATCCAATTTGCACCAGCAGGGGAAACAAATTCCTTCCTGATCTCCCTGCAGGCAATTGGATTTTCCCTGGATCAACTTTACCTATAAATGTCAGCATTCAGTTATATTATGTACATTTAGAAAAGAATCCAGACCTTTCTTAAACAATCTACTGAGCTGGCCAGAACCACCTTTGGCAGGAGTCTATTCCACATTTTCACAGCTCTTACTGTGAAGAAACCTTTCCGTATTTGTAGATGAAATCTCTTTTCCTCTAGGCGTACAGAGCGCCCCCTTGTCCTGTCCAAGTTGTCCTCTGTGATGACCTTAAGGTGAATAACTCAACACCAAGTTCACTATATGGACCCCTTATATATTTGAACATGTTGATCATATCCCCCTTATTCTCCTCTTCTCAAGAGCAAATAGATTCAGTTCCTCTAATCTTTCCTCATAGCTGAGCTCCTCCATGCCTCTTATCAGTTTGGTTGCTCTTCTCTGCACTTTCTCCAATTCCCCGATATCCTTTTTGAGAACTGGAGCCCAAAACTGAACTACATATTCCAGATGAGGTCTTACTAATGATTTGAACAGGGGCAAAATTATCTCTCTCTCTCTCTCTGGAGTCCATACCTCTCTCAACCACTTGCCGACCAGCTCACGCTGATATACGTCGGCAAAGTGGCACTGCTGTGTAAAACGGCGTACCCATATAGCCCTTTAAGAGCGTAGCAGGCGCACGTGCATGCCAGCTGCATGGCAGGGGACCTGATGCGCATGGCTGGCGGGAGCGATCACCGCCAGCCACCTGTGATCGCGGGCACGAGAGCCAGAATGGGGATTTGTGTGTGTGAACACACAAATCCCTGTTCTGACAGGGGAGGAGAGACAGATTGTCTGTCCTTACTATGTAGGAACAACGATCTGGCTCCTCCTCTAGGGAGTCCCCTACACCTCACAGTTAGAAACACACCTAGGGAACACATTTAACCCCTTGATCGCCCCCTTATGTTAACCCCTTCCCTGCCAGTGACATTTACACAGTAATTATTGGATTTTTATAGCACTGATCGCTGTATAAATGTCAATGGTCCCAAAAAAGTGTAAAAAGCGTCCGATCTGTCCGCCGCATTGTCGCAGTCCCGATAAAAATCGCTGATCGACAACATTGCTAATAATAAAAATGCCATAAATCTATTCCCTATTTTGTAGACACTATAACTTTTGCGCAAACCAATCAATATACGCTTATTGTGATTTTTTTTTAACCAAAAATATGTAGAAGAATATATATTGGCCTAAACTGATGAAGAAATTTCTTTAAAAAAAATTTGGGGGATATTTATTATATCAAAAAGTAAAAAATATTGTTTTTTTTTTCAAAATTGTTGGTCTTTTTTTGTTTATAGCGCAAAAAACAAAAACCGCAGAGGTGATCAAATACCACCAAAAGAAAGCTCTATTTGTGGGAAAAAAAGGACATACATTTTATTTGGGTACAGCATCGCATGACCGCATCGGGTTGAGGCCAGGACTCTGTGCAGGCCAGTCAAGTTCCTCCACCCCAAACCCGCTCATCCATGTCTTTATGGACCTTGCTTTGTGCACTGCTGTGCAGTCATGTTGGTCCTACAAAGTTGGGAGTATGAAATTGTCCAAAATGTCTTGGTATGCTGACGCCTTAAAAGTTCCTCTCACTGGAACTAAGGGGCCAAGCCCAACCCCTGAAAAACAACCCCACACCATAATCCCCCCTCCACCAAATGATTTGGACCAGTGCACAAAGCAAGGTCCATAAAGATATGGGTTCAGTAACACTTAAGGCTAGGTTTCCACTATTGTGACCCTAAAGTCACGCGATTTACAGTGCGACTTTGCAATGCGATTTTTGATGCAATGTCATGCGACTGGGAGAACAAGTTGCACCGAAGTCGGAACAAAGTAGTACAAAAACCTTTTTTGGGAGTCGCTGTGACTTGAGTCGCACCAATTAGACCTGGGACAATTGAAATACATGGATTTTGATTTGTCATGCAACTTCACATGTGTCAAGTCGCACAACAACTCGCAGTAGTGGAAACAGAGCCTTAAGGTAAATCCTCCAATAATAACTAAAAGTAAATGTATGATGATTTTATCCACGTATGCTTTTAGTTAGGGCCAGGCCTAACAAAATGTAATATTGGTATTATTACATAGTTACATAGTAGGTAAGGCTGAAAAAAGACAATAGTCCATCCAGTTGAACCCGTGTAGGTGCATTGTGTATCAGTGTCTATAACGCAATGTAAGAGCACTCTCTGCAGCATTCTTCTGTGGTTCTGGAACTCAGAGCAGGGAGTCTGCAGGAGACAGCCCCAGATATAAGGTGAGGCTTTCAGAAAAAGCTGCTTTTTATGTTTTAAGTAATGCTGGGCAGTGCATTAAAAATTAAAAACAAGTTGGAGTTCAACATTATTCTATTCTTGGTCAATACAGGTACACTTTAAGATAGGATTTTCTAATTAGATTCCTGCAGTCCCTTACTTGCTCATTAAAACATTTTCCAAGGTACTGTGAAAGCACTTTGAGCACTTTGTAAGAAAGAGTAGCAAAGTATTCCAGTCCATTGATACTGTGCCATTTGTTAAAAAAGTTTAAAGAGTGTTGAGCTGAGATCTCTGAGAACGAGACGTAAGCCATCTGGTCCATGTGCTTTACTCACATTGAGATTGTCTGTTCTTTTTTCGGAACATATCGATATAAGCCGCTGTGGTTTGTTTGTATCTGTTTCAATATCATGATTCTAATTTTGTTTTCACCTTGCCATAGCTGCCACTTTTTCTTATTTCCAGATGGACAGTTTGTGTTGGACAGTTCCAAGTACACAAGATGTGCCGGTGTCAATGTTGGTACTTGCAAAAGTCCTTGGTGTTCAGAACTAAGCAACTGCTCAAACCCCCTTTTATCTACAGATTCAAAATCAAGTCCATTTACATTTTCTGAAATTTTAACGCAATATTTAAAAATATGCATGCAATATTTATAATATT